>NC_056727.1:1100835913-1101058413 GCF_019279795.1 Protopterus annectens | reverse complement strand
TATTTATGTTTGGGGGAGATGCAAAACTCCTCTCCCACATTGGGGTGGTGCAGGGGGGCAAAAACGCTTTTTTCTAGGTATATCAACACATGTTGTCCAGATAGGTGAATCATCTTCTGATAAGAAACCTGTTACTAGTGGTGTCCCACAGGGCTCATTGTTGTGACTCCTCCTGTTTGGTATATATTTCTGTGAACTGAAGGCCAATGTTAGGGGCCTCTGGCTCACCAAGTTTAGCTGTGAGCAATCATTGAATCCCCAAGCAATGTTGACATTCTACAAACAGGCCTAGAAATGGCAGATGACCGGTGCCAAAATCATGGTCTGAGACTAAAGGCTAAAAAAGCATAATCATACGATATGGTAAATCAGATATCCCTGCAAATTATAATATTGATAGCAGACCCCCTAAAATAGACCCAGTGGTGAGAGACCTATGAACAGATATGGATAGTAACATACATTTTGTTCACCAGGTAGCTGCAGTAGTCAGGAATTCCTTCTGTGTGACACAACTTATAAGTAAAGGCATGTCATCAAGATGAAAATCACTCATAGTGCCATTGTACTTGGCCCTCATCAGGCCCATAATTGAGTACCGTACTTCTTTCTGCGTTTACCTAACCAGGCTCTTACACCAGCTGGAGTGGCCCCAGAGGTTTCTCACTAAAATCATAAAAAGTTTAAGATACATGTCTTATGCAGACAGACTAAAGGCCCCATCCCTTTACTCCCTGTCATATCAGTTATTGAGAGTGGACTTATCCCTGACCTACAAGGCATTCTTTGATCCAGCCATGATTAAAATGTTACATATTTGCAAGTAAAACTATACAAGGGTAACACATTCCATGGACCTGAATCTTATCTGTGACTCACTTGCTGGAGACACAGATTCATATCCTAAAGGCTACCTTGTCTATGGAATAAACTTTACATCTTTGTAAGACAAAGCACATCTCCCACTCTGTTCAAAAAGAATTTGGATAAATGGATGAGGAACCATATATTCACTCCTGGGGTACTGTCCATGTATCATTGACAGAGGCAGTCTAAAATGAGTCAGGGCTCCAACACTCAAAAATCCACAACCCTGATTCTACCCACTCCATATCTGGAGAATTAAGGTACAATATTGTCATTTCCTGGGTATTATTGGTTGGCTTGTAAAGGCTCTTGTACCATTAACCTAATAATCACCCATGAACCTATAAACCTAAAAAATGCTGTGTGAAATTGGCAATGACATGAGTTTTAATCAAATGTAATGTTGATCAAATAAGTTTTAGATTAAATGAAGCACTATTTTTCCTTGTTGATTAAGTGAAATGCATTGTAGTTAAATTTACAGTATATATATATATATATATATATATATATATATATATATATATATATATATATATATATATATACTTCTTTACATAGCGAATTGGCAAAAGACTGATTTGCACAGGTGATGGCAAAGTGTTAGCACTTGCATGGTTCGCATTTCATAAATTAAACTTGAACTTGTGAAGTAGTTTGCAAGATATGTTATGGGAAAACTTGCTAACATATACTCTGATGTTCATGGTCTAGTCTATATTTGAAGTATAGTGGCCATAGTTTTATTACACGAATAACTGCTGCCATTGACTTTCTTGTTTGCACAATGTTAAGCGCTGAGCAAAAGTAGTTTTCTGATTAAGGAAAATATTGAAAAATTTAATGTAGTACACGTTCCTTCATGCAAACAGGCTTAGTGATGATACATGGCTATTAGCATTCTGGACAGTACTGAATGTGGAAAACACACCTGCTGCCTGGCTCTCTCTGTGGCACTATGTATAAGAGTAGTGGGATCCTGGTCAAGAGCACAGGTGAGACAAAGTTCAGAAAAGATTATTCTCGTGTTTTACAAATGGTGTCAGGATGGCATTAGCTAAGTAAATGTGATCAGGTCTTGAAATGTGACTGTCAATGACTAGATTAATATGGTTAGGAGAGGAACAACACACTTAAGGCAAGCAAAACAGTGTTGGATAAATATGTAATAGTTGTGGGGATGGTTGTCACCTCAAATACTCCTTTTCATAGCTTCATAGGTTCAAAGGAGTGTACTAGGCTAGAGGCCCTACAGCCTTTACAAGCCTAGTCATGTTAATCCCAAGTATCCTCATTTGTTCTTTTTGGGTGGTTCACAGAATGAATTTATACACAAAGCAGGTCTTTGATAAAGACTGGTTACCACTATCCATGAAGAACATGGGTGCTTCTCCAGGGGAAAATTTGCATTCTCCCATATGATTATCTAGGTTGCATTTGAATAGGGTCAGTGAGGAGCTCTGTTTTACATGAACAGGAAGTCTATTCCAGAGAAACGTCAGCCTCTGGGAGACATACATGCCCCTTTAGCATGTTCTGTTACTGTCACTAGTTAGGTTGAAATCCCTAGAGTGAGTGACTCTTGTGCCATTTGATTTGAGGATGTGCAGCATTTCCATTAGGACAGGGTTGGAGATAGTCCTATAGGCCAAGCACAAGTCACCTATCAGCAGCCTAAATGATACAGAGTAAAGTGACAGGGCTTTCAGCCTGTCCACATAAGTCATGGTTTGAAGTCTCTGTATTTTCTTAGTGAGAAACCTCTAAGGTCTCTCCAGCTGCTGCAGGTGTCTAGTGAGATACATGTAAAAGGGTGCATTGTGCTTTATTAGTGGTCTGATGACAGTCAAGTACAGTGAAGTTATAACCTCCCTTGACCTGGATGCTATGCCCTTGCTTATGAGGTGTGCTTCTTTACATTTCGTTTTCTACCATGGATTTGGCACCAATCACTTGTTTATGTTAGCCCTTCTTGTAATATGTTGACATCATTGGGGGACTCAGTGATTGCTCCCACTTTGCAATTGTCAGTGAACCTAGTGAGACAAAGGCCATCTACTTTGGCCTGGACTATTGAGAAATAAATGCCATACCTGACAAACCATAAGGGACCCAGCAGAGACCCCTGTGGTACTCCACTGATAACAGTTCTACTGCTGGAAGTAGAGTCACCAATTTTGACAGAGTGTGTTCTGCCAGTGAGCCAATTGCCTAACAGTCTAGTAACATAAGGGTTGATTCCTATCTGGGAGAGTTTCTCAATAATGCCAGAGTGGGGAATTGTGCTGAACACCTTGGAAAGGTAAAGATAGGCAGTGTGCACTTTCTAACCTCCATCCAGGCTTTGGTGACTTTCTCAAAGAAGTCTACCAAGTTTAACAATCATGATCTACCCTTAATGAAGGCAAGCTAGGTGGTGTCCAGCATTTGGAGGCTGCCTATGTCCTTGTTGATAAGGTCCATGATAATTATTTCCATGGCCTTGCAGATGAGGCTGGTTAGACTTATAGGTCTGTAGTTTCCAGGGTCAGTTGATATCCCCCCTCCATTTGTGCAGAGGGATTACTGTTGCTGTTCTCCATTCTTCAGTAACATTGCCAGGTCTCAAGCTATGATTAAAAAGAATGGCAAGTGGGTTTGCTAAGTCTTGTTTTTGCCCAATATTCACTATATCTCTGTGAAAACTCATAACTTAAGGCAAATATGGGTGATTAAACATATCATACACATATAACATAACACTAAAAAGTGATTTGAGAAGCATCTGGAATCAAACCCTTGATGCTACTGGCAAAAAAAAAAAAAAAAAAAACAGTCAACTGATTTTTGTCAACACTCCACATAGGAAGTTGCATTTTGTTACATTTAGCAGTCTAAAGAACTATCAGAGTAACTGTTTCAAAGTAGTGGCTGTACTCTGCTTTAACTCTGTGTTCCTCTGGTGCCTAATTTTAAGTAGCATTGCATAGAGATTATTGGACTAGTGCAGCGATGGCAAAAACATACCAAATTTTGACTTAGGATGTATACAGCCACTCATTGCCGCATGGCATTGATGTGTAATGCTAAAATCCATGCACAAATGCAGAGGACAAAAAATTTATGGGCCATTTCTGGACATGTATGTAGTGTGTTGTTCTCTTTTTTGACCAAACCAAAGGTGTGAAAACAGGGTTGACAGGAAAGTGGTGAAATGGGGGGGGGGGGCAAGCAGAGGGAAGAACAAAGGGGAAGCAATAAAGGAATTCCCAGGAGGGAATTAGGAAAGAACCATAAATATTTTTAACACTGTAATGTAAACATGTATAGCAAATTGGATGAAGAAATCATGCATGCTTGCTTTTACAGTGAAGATCGGCATGCTTAAGTTGCTACTAATTAATAGAATACCAATATATTTAATGCAATCGTGTTCATTTGTGCTGCATGCATACCTCTTGCTTCTCTGAGTCTCTCCAATCACTCAGCATATGCCTCCCTGTTCACTGAAATTTCTGTGTGGCTATAAAATAAAGAAAGAGAGGAAGAGACATGAAAGCATTATGCATACCAGTCTTGCGTATCTACAGCTTTCCTTAACATTTAAAGTTGCTTTATCTGTATACTTACATAACTGTGGGATGTCAACAGTTCTAAACTCATCCAGCCACTGGTCAAATTGTGCCAGAGTGTACCATTTCAGGTCAGTGTAATGGGGCTTGCACTGCACAAAGTGTGGGATATGACGCTTACAATGGAGACAGCTTTTGCTAGACAGTTCCAAGCAGTATCAGCCTTATACTGAGACCTGGTATAGTCCCCCTCTTAAAACAACATTTATTGATTTTTTATAGGTTCGTTGTTTCATATATTCATACTAGGCTTTTCGCCAATGGGGCATTGAGAAACTTACACCGTTGTTACTGAGAGTATATCACCTGACATTTGTAAGAAAATCACCTACATATACCCCAGGGCTGAATTTACAATCACCCAGTTAATCACCAAGTCTAGTTTTGAAAGCAGATAGGACATATCTTTGTTTTTCATGTAGATGGAGTTTATTCTGAAGGCAGAGAGTGCACTGGGTTCTGTATCTGTTATAAGCATGGGCGTTGCTGACCTTGAAGTGGAGTTTGAGGACTTTGGCACAAGTGTTAAACAAAGCGGCAGTTATACAATGGCGGAGGAGGTTGAAAAGGGTAAGGACTTTCAGTGCTGAAATGGCTAAATAGAGAGCACCTCTCAGGAGTATATATGGGATAGAATATTTGGACTAGGTTGTTAGACTTTCAGGACAGTGTAGATTATTTAATTCAGAATGGGCAAACACATTTGGAGTCTTTCAAATTGGACAAGGTGTGGTGTATGGTACATGCTAAAAGGGCCATTGTATTTATGTACAGGTCTAGTAAGGGAGTAGTACACAATAAATAAAACTGCATGTGACTTAAAAGATAAATCCCTGAAGATCAGAAGAGCAAGGTGGAAGGGCTTCCTTACTACAACCAAGAAATGGAGATCAGAAGAAATATTGTTATCAACACAATAACTCAATCGCCATGTAACTGTAACTGTTTTGAGAGAGGTGTCACCAATCTGGTATAAGGAGGTGGTGATACATTTCACAAAGGCAAATGCAACATTTTTTGGAATATAAAATGAGACTGTAACTGACACATCAGACATCAGTCTGCTCCAAGTCCTGCCAGAGTATGAGTCCCTGAGTTAGATTTGGCAACTGCACCCACTTTACAGTTATCAAAAAACTAGTTATCCAAAGATTCTTAATATCCACTTTCACTTACGAGAAACAAAAGTTGTACAGCAGGGATCTAGCATACAATCCTGTGGATTCCCAATAGTGTCAGTCCTCAACCATTACTGCAGACTGTGATTTCATCCAAAATGCATCATCAGTGCAGATCTGCGTAAAAAAAAGTCCACAGTAGAATATAAATGAATAATGACCTTAATCGGCTGCCTGCTTGATGAAAAAGAACTGCAGACTAGTGAACAGTTATGCCATCTTATGTCTAAATACTATAAAAAAGGAGACAGTGTAGGTCATAGTATACCATCCAGAGCACCATATTACAGGGGTTACTTTGTCATGGATTCCTGGGAATAATTGGATTCTCCTCCTTTAATGATAACAGACACTATTGTTGATTCCAAAAGGCTGGCAACTTGCCATAAGACTGTGCTGAATTATATATGTAATATAGAGGAATGAGAAGAACTCATTGCAGATCTCATACCCTGGATCACAAAGAGAATGAAAAAAATATTACTTGGCATTTGAACAAAGATGTTTAAAGAAAGACAGGAAAGGTAAGTAGACGATTATTGTAGGGTAGTTGGAGAGAATGGATTGCAGTTAGGAACAGGTAGGAAAGGAGTAAGAAGTTTGCACTGGAAAAGCCAGAATCAGTAACTTCTGAATCGCAAGTTCAGGTAAAAAAAATGGCTCAGTAGGGATACAGTAAGAGGACAGTGAAGTGATTAGACTTCAAAAGTCTTAATGTGCGATATATAGCTAGCAGGTATGGAACCAGGTAAACCAGGCAACAGGATATGCACAATACAATAAAAACAAAATTAACAATCGTGGAATATGTTCAACTTTTGAAGACTTATGCCAAATGTGCAGGGAACTGTACAAATCCTGTATGAACTGTGAAGTAGGACACTTACCCAAACTAAAGTAATATTTAAATAATGTTCAGATGAGAAGTAAAATTAAAACAAAGGTAGAATTTCCGAGGGCAATGTATTGAATAGTGGATTTCTTGTCTTGTGGGTCTAGACACTGATTATACTGTCAGACTAGACAGGTAAAATGTGTATATGTATATATATATAATGTATAGTATATAGTATACAGAAATATGTCTATTAAAAGAGAGCAAATCTGCCACATATTCATCTCTGGATTCATTCTCTTTGGGAGTGTAATGGGTATGTCTACATAAAATCTGATTTTCCCATTCCTGGAAATGTTTCTTACTCTTTCTTATAACCTGTACTACATTTGTATCTTTACTTGACTACACAGCAACATGGCAGTATTCCATCGGCCTTTCAAACTGTGGTTCTTACCTGCCCCTTGATACTTTCTATTAAACTGATTCTGTTACCATTTTGCCTGTTCCTGAGCCTTTCATCCAGACATATTTTATTCTTAGTTATGGTGTGCTGCTAGAATTGCACTCTTTTTGAGAAAAGCCTCACCAGGAACTTCAGGACTGCCTCGACTTGATGAGCCAGCGACTAAAATTCCTTTACTCCTCTGCCAATGCTGCTAAATATAAAAGTACATGTAAGACTTGTAACATACATGCTGCTCTTTGCTTTCTTTTTCTCTGTGCTTTTTAGCTATACTTGTCTTAGCAGTTCATATTTTTGTATAGTTCATGGCTACTTTAAAAAACTTAACCTCTACAATCAATGCCAATTTTGACTTTATGAACCCCTAAAAGGATTCTGAATGCAGAGCCATTTCCTTTCTTCATGCCTTCCTTCCTTCCTACTTATGTCCATCATTCTATCTTTGCATTTTCTTATTTCTTTCCATTTCCATCATTCTTTCTTTCTTACTGTCTGTCTCTTTTTCTTGTTTAGCTATTCATTGGCTTTTCTTTTTTAACCAGTCATACATGACTTTTACATACACCTTATGGATAGCATATTTACTTCTCCCTATCAGTTAGTGCAGCATGCAGGTTTATCTGGGCATCTTTTTAATCTTAACCAGCCATATATGACTTTTACATACACTTCATGGATAGCAACGTTACTTCTACCTATCAGTTAGTGCAGCATGCAGGTTTATCCGAGCATCTTCATGGCTCAGATAGGTAGAGGAGGTAGAGAAATGAGACCTTCTTCTCGCTACCTTCTCTGCAAACTGGTTCTTTAGCTACCTATCCAACAGACAACAATCCATATGTTGGCAAACTGTCCTCTCCCCTTTTCTTCCCATCAACACCGGTGTTCCACAAGAATCAATCTTGGGGTCCCTCCTGTTTAATATTTTCACTAACAAACTACACTCTGCAACTAACCTCTCTACACTTTTACAATATGTTGATGAGTCCACTTTTATCACCACTGCCCATAGCATTCCTGAACTTCTAGCTCTCACCCAAGACACTTTCTCATTTGTCGAAACCTGGCTCTTTGAAAATCAACTCATTCTAAATCCTAACAAAACGAAACTCCTGCTTTTCTTTCCTAGAACACTGGCTCAGCATAAACCAACCTTCCCCATTACCTCCCCCAGCAATACCATCATTAAACCTGAACCCCATACCAAATTACTTGGTGTCATTATCAACGATGAACTTAAATTCGATATACATATCTATCAATGTATAAAACAAATCAGAAATTTGGTCTCATCTACCGCAATCAAAAATGTATTACACCATTCTCTAAACCCTTAGCTCAGTTTCTCCAGTTACCCTGTCTTCTGTATGAGGTTCCCATCCTTACTAATCTCCAATCATCACTTCTTACCAGACTAGAGAAAACATATAATAAAACAGGCAAATTCCCTTCCAGTCTCCCCTATAAATCCCACCACTGCCTCACTCTTAAGTCACTACAATGGCCTGAACTCTCTAAAAACTAGTTCTTCCTCACTTACACTGTATCCTGTATTACCCCTCTTTCTGCCCCTCCATCTCTAATCTAGTGTCTCACTATAACCCCTGCCATCAACTTTGTACTACTGATAAACAGCTTTTAGACATCTATAAACCCTCTAAAAATATTGGAAAGTCCGTTTGCAAATACACTGTACCTCATACTTGGAACTCGCTTCCTCTCAGTTTAAGAAGTATTCCCCAAAAATGCCAGCTCAAACTAGAACTAAAACAATATCTGCAAAGGACCTGGTCCTGTCCATGTCAAGCTCTGACATGACATTTGATACTTTTGCATCTTACTCTTAATTCCTTTCTCTACCTATTACTGAGGTGGTGGTGCTGCGGTAGAATTGTCGCCTCACAGTAAGATGTTCTGTTCGATTCTCAGCTAAAGCGTCTTCTATGTGGAGACATGCGTGAATGGGCGTACCTTCGTTGAAGGTTGTGCGTCAGGGCTAGCAACTTGATACGTAAAAATCTACTGCCAATCATTAGCAGACCAGAGTTCCGCTGTGGCGACCCCTAATCGGGAAAAGCCGAAAGATACAACAACCTATTACACTAAAACAACTTATCTATGATTATGCACTGAAAGGGCTTTCTCCTTAAGGTATTATGTTGCTATGGCTACTGTTGTTGCTGTAACAATTTCTTATCAGTACATAATTGAGAATTCATCTCTTGTATTTGTTATTGTAAACTGATCTGTTGTACATTTTTGCTTTGCTTGTGTAATTTACAAATATATTTTGGAGCTTTTCTCCTCGAGTATCCAATGAAAATGGGCCCCTGGCTCAGTTGGACCAAACCAGTTAACAAATGTCAATAAATAAATACATAAATAAGTAAAATTTGCTTAAGAAAGTATCTTAGCCTTTAAACTGCCTAGTCTTTCTCACATTTAACCCATCAATAGATCACTCGTATTGCTGCCCTTTTCCATCTTCCTAAAGTAACTGATCTTGTGACATACTGGATTATTTCTGCACATGGAACAGACCATTCCCAGATGTCCCCGTACACCTTTCATTCTTCTGTGTAAACAATAGTGTCTTTGCAACAGTCACCAGCTACATGAATTGCAAGATCTATAGCATTAATAACATTGTGTTAATCTGATCTCCAAAATATGGACATCATATTCATGCGTTCATGTTCTGTGCATCTATCCTGTGATAACCTTTTGTTACAAGTATATAGAACAGTCTAGATGTTAAGGTAGCAAGCCTAGGTAACGATAGAATTTGCATATGCAGTTCTTCAAATGTATCCTGTAAGCACATATTCTGTATGTTATTCATTACAATGTGCTCATTTTATTGCATTTACTGCTTTACATATGTAAGGGTATTACCACATAAAAGATGCTACAGGTGCAAAAATTGAAAACAAACTGAGTTCTGCTTTGAAATACAGTAGTGAATATACACATTATTGGTGTAAAATCCTGTTCTTTTTTTTCTGATGTCTGATACTACTATCTTAATATCATATGCTCCTAACACTGAATGCCTGTTCCTTCAATTTCTGTCATGAGTAACGCTGTCCATGTATTTTATTTCATATAGAAAATGCTGAGTGACATTGACAACCACTGACCTTTATTTACTTTTTTGAAACTTTACAATACATTATACATGTGGAGACACATGGCAAAAAATATCAATTTTTTTCTTTGTATCGTGGATGTTATTTATTTATTATAACGATTTGGAATATTTATATATTGTATGCAAATAAATCTGGTGAATTTGAAAAAAATCACAAAATACAAACTCTTATTTCATGAACGTATATGTCAGTTTACATTTTTATCTCTATTACAAGTTAATATTGATAGTGCATTTTATTTGCAGTAAGATCTGATTGCTGCCAAAGCTGTCAGATAAAGAAGGCTCAGCAATAAAGAAAGACCATCCCCCAACAAATTCCCAATTAAATCAATACATCAACAGTTTCAACAGCCTTCTGGTTAGCCTTCCTTTGTCTAAGAAATTGCATGAAACATATGTCAAATAGTTCCATTCATTGTTCTGATTTTTTTTTTTTTTTTTTTTTTGCATGTGAGAGGGACTTTCAAGAACAGGCATTCTTTTCACCCTCTGTCTGTACGGAATCATCTGGTTTCTTTTGTTCACTGAGGACAAACCATATATCTTTCCTTCTGTGTGTGCATATTGTGTTGCAGCTGTGCTACATCTGCAGTTCCTGTCAGAAAAAAGATTATTAAAATATATTTTGAGCTACAAGCACTGTGGCTGTTTCTTCATTTGTTCGTGTTTCTTTGGTAAAAGGCACTACAGTTGTACTTGTTCTTAAAGAATGAAGAATTGGTCAACTGTAGCTATTGTAATAATACTAACATTGTTTTTGTACAAAACAAAGATGTTTTGTACAAAGTCACATAAGAGGTACATGTGGCAACTGTATTCCGATGGCATCACCTCAAAAGTTATTAACTCTGTGATCAGAGTATTATACTGTTACACATTTGTTCCCAATATTATTACAGAAAAAAAAAATGCTAGAATTCCTGCACGCATGCACCATTATCTGAGTTTGTGAAGCTGACTGTATACTTTGATACATCAGTACTCTCCACATCTATGATATAAATTAACTGTTACTAGTATGACTGGAAATGAAACTATTTATGGAATATATGTATATGGAATATATGTATTCCATTCATTCATTTTTGTATTTGTATTTATTTACAGGTTTAGTAAAAATGATGAATACAATTCAGTGAAGTATACCATTTTATTTAGTGCCTGTTTATTTAAAAAAATAACTGCTTACAGTTAATTGAGCAATGTGTGTAAGGCAGAATACCCACTAACAATGATTATCTGGACTATTAGTATGATTTGGTGAATTACTTATATTCTGTCAACATGAAGGCAGAAGTTGTGGGAATGATTTGTACAGTTATGATATACTAAGCTAAGTTTTCTGCTTATTACTGTAATTTATGGCTTAAAATATCAATTTCTTAATAGTAATGCAGTTTTAAATGATCCCTTTTGTACATGTTTTAATAAGGATATACATACCGAAAGTGTGATAAGAGACCTTGGGACATAGGTGGACAGTAGTCTCTCCTTTGATAATCACATCACCACAGTAGTCAGGAAATCCTTCTATGTGGCACACCTCATCACAAAAGATTTCTCATACAGGAAAAAAGAGGTCATTGTTCCCCTCTACTCATCACTCATTAGACCCATTATAGAGTACAACGCCCCTTTTGGTATGTACCTCATGAGACATCTACAACAACTGGAAAGGCCACAGAAATACCTCACAAAGAGGATTACCGGCCTCAAACAGATGCCCTACACAGACCGTCTCAAAAAACTCCAGCTTTACTCTGTTGCATATCGCCTACTCAGAGGTGATCTCTGCCTAACATACAAAGCTATGTCAAACCCAGAGCTGTTGGACATGCTCCACATAAAGAAATCCCAATCCCTCCAAGCTACATGCTCTAGGGACCTAAACCTTGTTACCACAATAAACAGAACATGCTGGAGGGATAGATTCCTATCTCAGAGACTTCCCATACTCTGGAACAAACTACCAATCTATATCAAACAAAGCTCCTCATTTGCACTCTTCAACAAAAATCTTGATGATTGGATGGGAGATAGGAAATTCACCCCGGGGATCACTTCTGTGGCTCTGCTTGACAGGGGCACAGGAAAATAATTTTCTTGGGTGGCAAAAGCCAGGGTACCATTTGGCTAGGCTTATATAGGCCCTAGGGCCAATAGCCTAGTACCTACCTATGAACCTAAGTGGACATATGGACATGTAATATAGCCTAATTAAGTCATTCTTCAGATTCTGGGCTTGGTATGTAAAAGCTGATTTTAAATGTAAGGCAAGTGTATTGTGACTCTTTCATTACTGCTCTGCCATTATGTCCTTTATGCAGCTTGCTAGAAATGTGTCTGCTTTATCATCCATGTCTCTGTTTCTGTCTGTCACTATCTTTGTTTGTCTTTCTGTACCTCTCACACAAATACACACACACACACACACACACACACACACACACACACACACACACACACACACACACACACACACACATGCACACGCACACATGCACACACGCGCACACACACACACACACCACATTATTTTTTATTGCAAACTCCTCACTTCATTAAATGGGTCACTCTTCAATGCATACATAATGAACATGCACTAAAAAGTGATACTAGTTTGCATTTTCTCTCAGTTGTAAATAAAAGCATGTGAATGTCACATTTGTTAACAAGGAAGAAACTCACTACTTACTATTTTTTTCACATTTACGTTACTATTATCATAAGATTAAGCAATTCTAACACAAATAACATCTTATGAACATTTGCTGTTTGCATCCTGAAATGGTCTATATCAGAAAAAAATATTATCTTTAGCACATTCTACTAAGCAAAATTCATCAAATTTGTGAGCTGTTGCTTATCCTGTGAGTATGACAGTAGCTTTACTGTCGAGTTTCTTTTACAAGGAATTTTAAAGTCATTCCTTTTCTGCTGTATTAGTAATTGTTAAAGAGATTACCTGCCTGGAAAGTCATTCTGGTTAGGTGAAATGTGGAGCTCTGATCTCTGTGTTGCAAAAAACTGTACCAGAAATGCTTAATTTGAAAGTAAATTTGGAATTCCTTCATGAGAAAATCAAGCTATGGAGATGTTTGTTAAAAGCGTGTTAGAACATCCTAAAGTTCACATATGGTCATATAGTAGTACTTATACAATAATGGCTCATTTTTACTCAAAATGAAGCAGATTGATTGGGCAGTCCAACCAGCATGCCCATTGTAAATCGTGCATATACGAACAGAAAAACTTCTGTCTGGTGTACCATTGAGCAGCCAGACTTTTATATTGGCATATACTGGAGGATATGAGAAAAATCAAGTAGTTTCTGCAAAAATAAAATAGAAACGTATACCTGATTTTCTTCATATTTTTGCACTGCCCATTTAAATGTCTGTTATTGAACAGTGAATAACTAACTGACTAACTATATAAATAAACAAACAAACAGCAACAGAGATTCTGTTTTCTCTGTCACTTCTCCTGTACTAATGTACTGTCCAAGCATGAAAACATATGTGCAGTACTTCAGAGCAGGGAAAACAATGCGGAAGAAAACAAAGGTCCTCTTATACAATCGCATTATTTAAGAAAGGTAAGTAATTTCTTTCTTAAATAATGTTATCGTATAAAAGCAATAATCCACTTCTTTTTGTGGGTATATCAGGATTTAACAACAAAACACAGACAGCACTCTTGTCAGCACAAAGCAGTATGTTATATTTATTCCATATATTGAATTCATATGTTTAAAAAATGAAGCAGACTGGTTTCAGCCAAAGCCTTCATCAGTGCAGAATCAAAGGGCTGTAAAATACCTTAGCAATAAATAAACTACATACAGGAAGAACCCTCCCTAGCACAATCCAACCCAGTTCCCTCCTATTTAATGTATCTTGCCAACCCACCTTATAAGACTTTGATAACAAATTCTTTCTATGACTAAGAATCTAAAATTGTCAATAGAATGTTTAATAACATGTCTGTATAAAGTACTAGATGACCTACATTTTTAATATTCCTGAAATGTTCAATAATGCATGTTTTAAATTGTCTAGCAGTTTTACCCAAATAAAAGGCATAATATACACAAGTAGCCAAATAAATGATTCATTCAGAAGAACAAGAATTGAAACACCTAATATCAAAAACATCAACAGTGTTAGCAAAAGAAAAGTGTTTAGTTTCCATGACAACCTTACAGGTAGAATAATCTCTACACAAAAACATCCATTTAATCATGTACCATCCATGGTTTGTTGCCCATCTAAATCAACTTGCATAGCTTTTTCTTAATGATTCAAATTATTACCAATCATTTTACCACATCTAAAAGAAAATTAACATGTAGATTCTATCAAATCTGCCAACTTGTTATCTGATTGGAGAATGCCCCAATATTTATTTATTAAATTTTGAAAAGTCAAATAATTACTACCATAAGTAGTAACAAAACGTAATGAAGAATCATGTTTAATTTTCGGTCCATATCTTAACAGTTTCAATCTATTATAAAAATCAATAGAGTTATATGCCTTTTGTACCGCATAAAAATTATAACCTCTAGCATGAAAACGTTGAAACAGTTCTTTCACATAATGATCTAACTCATCTGAAGAAAAACACATTCTTTTAACTCTAAGAAATTGTGACTTAGGGATGTTATTAATAATATGTGGAGTATGACAGCTAGATGTATCAAGAAGGAAATTATAATAGGTTCATAGGTAGGTACTAGGCTATCTGCCCGAAGGCATTTATAAGCCTAGCTAGAATGTGTTGTCTTTCGCCGCCCCCTTAGATTAGTTCCTTGTGCCTCTGTTCAGCAGAGCCATTGAAGTGATCCCTGGGGTAAACTTTCTGGTTCCCATCCACTTGTCAAGGTTTCTCTTGAAGAGGGTTAGCAAGGAGCTCTGCCTAATGTAGATTAGAATCTTGTTCCAGAGCATGGGAAGTCTCTGGGACAGGAATCTATCCCTCCAGCACATCCTATTTGTTGTTGGGGTGAGGTTTAGATCCATGGAGTGTGTGGCTTGAGGGGATATGGTTTTCTTTAGGTGGAGCATGCCCATCAATTCTGGGTTGGACATGACCTTGTATGTCAGGCAGAGATCACCTCTGAGTAGGCGGTATGCAACCAAGCACAGCTGGAGATTCTTCAGTCGCGCTGCATAGGGCATCTGCTTGAGGACAGTGATCCTCTTGGTGAGGAACCTCTGTGGTCTTTCCAGTTGCTGCAGGTGTCTTGTAAGGTGCATCCCAAATGGGACATTGTACTCTATGATGGGTCTGATGAGTGATGTGTAGAGGGGCCCAATGACCTCTTTTGATCTGGATGCAAACTCTTTTATGATTAGGTGGGCCACATAGAAGGATTTTCTAATGGAACTCCTTCCTAAACAATTTGGTTTGCAAAGTTTCATCAGCATTTTTATGAGACCATCACATCCAAAAATGATATTCTATTAACATCATAATTAACACTAAATTGTAATCCCCACTTGTCATTTAAATATTGAACAACTTCTTACAAGTAAATCACATCACATTTCCAAATCACCCAAAAGTCATCTAAATATCTACATCATATAGGTATGTCGGATCCCTATAAGATGATAGAAACTACATTTGACTGAATCCCATTTGACTGAGACCATAAGACTGAAACTTCAAAATACTGAAAAACACTTGACTGAAACCCATAATACTGAAATCTAACAATGCTAAATTTCAACATACTGAATTGTAAAGTGGAAGATATAAAACCAGAATACCCACAACCCCCAATGTGGGGGGTAGTGCCCCCACACCCCCTAACTATATATACTAACTCCAGGATTGCCCTACAGTGCGGAAAATGTATATGCCCTTTTCACTACTATATTGTGATCCTGGAGTTAGTATATACAGTTAGGGGTGTGTGGGGGCACAGCCCCCCACTTATTCTGGTTTTATATCATCCACTTTACAATTCAGTATGTTGAAATTTTGCATTGTAAGATTTCAGTATTATGGGTTTCAGTCAAGTGTTTTTTTTCAGTATTTTGAAATTTCAGTGTTATGGTCTCAGTCAAATGAGTTTCAGCCATATGAACTTTTTATCATCTGATAGGGATCCAGCTATGGCATCTAGATAAATATTGTGACTAGTATCATATACTGTATAAGCTAATCCTCAAAAAAACACAAATAAATCAGCATAACTGAGAGCACAAGACACTACCATTGCTGTACCATCAAGTTGTAAAAAGAATTCCTCATTGAAATAAAACACGTTTTTAGTCAAAACATGTTCCAACAAGCATATCAAAAAAAAAAGTTTTGAAGCCAGGGCTATATAAAGGTATCTCATCCAACAACTATTGTAATGGCATAAGTCCCTCCCAGTGCAAAATGTTGGTATTTAAGGCCTTAACATCAAGGGTACACATGTACCAATTGACTTCCAACTGTGCATCTTATAAAATATTTAAAAAAATGAGTGGTGTCCTGCATCCTAGACCTGATCCATGATAGCAAGGGTTTTAAATAATATGCCAAAACAAGAAGATAAAGGTTCAGTTAAAGAACCATGCCACTAAACTATTGGTCTACCAGGAGGAAAAGTAGAATTGTTATGTATTTTGGAAAGTACATAAAAATATTGTGGAGAAGGATCTTGAACCATAACATGATAAACCACATCTCTAGATATAATACCTTCATCCATAGCAGATTTTCAAAAAGTGTCAGTATCATTTTTAAATGTGAATGTCATATCCAAAAACATTTTCTGATAAAACGGGCAGTCCAATAATTGAGTAGTTGCTTCTTTTTGATAAGTCTCCCAATCCCAATCAAATACTCCCCCACCCTTATCAGCAGTATTAATAACTAAATTTTTATTAAGTTTCAAAGTCTGTAATGCTTTCCTATGAGAAATAGATTGCTATTTAGTGCAAAACCAGAATAACAATTAAAGTGCAAATCTTTTAATGTACATCTCTGAAAAGTAGCAATATAATTATTCATGGATGAAGCAAAACTTGGCTGTTTGAACTTAAATTCATTATCCTTGGATTTTTTAATATTATTATTATTATTTAAAAAATAACAAAAAAAAATTAATTTCCATTAAAAAGAAAACACATTTTGTACCAAGACTTCTTCTGAAACTGGAGCCAACAGAACACAATTCAAACCTTTATTTACATCATCAGTCTAATCGGAAGGCAAACTGACTGATGAAATGGTATGCACAATATAACATCCTGTTAATCATTACACACAACAGGGCATCCAAAGTAGATGCATCTGTTGCAATGTTTCTATCCAGCCCTCTTTCTGGATCTAAATGGTTGACTTTATTCTTTTTCTTGGCAGCTGGTAAATTCAAACATGCCTCCATCAATCTCAATGGCTGAGGAAGATTCGGCAGCTGATGTCTCCAATATATCACCCACATTCTTGAGGGAAGATCAATCCCTCTTCCTTTTATTTTTTTCTGAAATTGTCATGAATCACATCTCCCTGTTCAAATTTAACAATTTTCTTAAAAACGTTTAAGGAAAATGGCTTAGGTTCATAGGTAAGTACTAGGCTATATGCCCAAGGGCATTTATAAGCCTAGTCAGAATGTGTTGGCTTTTGCCACCCCCTTAGATTAGTTCCCTGTGCCTCTGTCCAGCAGAACCATCAGTTCCCTGCACCACTGTCCAGCAGAGCCATCGGTTCCCTGTGCCACTGTCCAGCAGAGCCAGTGCAGTGATCCCTGGGGTAAATTTTCTGTTTCCCATCCACCCGTCAAGGTTTCTCTTGAAGAGTGTTAATGAGGGGCTACCTGACGTATATTGGAATCCTGTTCCAAAGCATGGGGAGTCTCTGGAATAGGAATCTACTTCTTCAGCATGTCCTATTTATCATTGTGGTGAGGTTTATATCTCTAGAGCGTGTGGCTCTCTGGGATTTGTTTTTTTTTAGGTGGAGCATGTCCATCAATTCTGGGTTGGACATGGCCTTGTATGTCAAGCAGAGATCACCTCTCAGTAAGCGGTATGCAACTGAGTACAGCTGGAGTTTCTTGAGTCGGCCTGCATAGGGCATCTGTTTGAGGCCAGTAATCCTCTTGGTTAAATACTTTTGTGGCCTTTCCAGCTGTTGCACGTGTCTTGTAAGGTACATCCCAAATGGGACGTTGTATTCTATGATGGGTCTAATGAGTGATGAGTAGAGAGGCACAATAACCTCTTTTGTTCTAGATGTGAACCCTTTTGTGATTAGGTGGGCCACATAGAATTATTTTCTAACCACCTTGGCAATATGATTATCAAAGGAGATTGCCACTGACATAATCATTAGCATCACTTTGAAACTTTTTGACTTCCCATTTTTTAAGTTCTTGTTCTAAGGTTGCTAAACTGGTGGTAAGTAATCCAAACTGATCATTGTAACTCATGTGAGAAGCAAATAACTTGGCCTCTTCACAAAAATAATTAACTTCCAATGTTAACTTTCAAATCTGTCTTTTATAAGAAGAAATAAGAACATTCACAAACATATGGAGGCTGCCTGTTGTACTTTTTGCCAATCATTTAACAATAGTTGAAGAAATAGGTCCACGTAGGGTAAACGCTCCTAGCAAAAAGCAATAAAAAGTAACTCCAAAAATGAAAATAACTAGGAGCAAAGCAATGAAGGGTCGAAACACCTCAATAACAAGTTGCATATATCCAAAGATGATCAAACTCAGTCCATAATCCTCCAATAAAATATATTTATTTGCGTGCACATTGATGGTTAGCGCTTTCGCTTACAGCTTCATCAGACCAATTAAAAGCTCTCATAGAAGTGTTTAAATATAACAAAAGGCGGGAACCAACCATGAAAGTCAAAAATATTTAAAGAACATTTAAAGAAATATTCCAGCATTTACTAAATATTTAAAACATCGAAACCATGCACACCTAGTATATAAAAAATAGTAGTCCATCACATAAAACCAGCAATGTATTTAAAAAGGATGTGTAACTTCCTGTAACATGTGTTCAGAAACATATAATGAACATCAGTTCATCACAAACTTTAATAGCAAAGCATCGACTACCTACATTAAAAACCAAATAAAAACATAACTATAGACAGTCATTTACAATATATAAATCCCAACATCTGAAATATAAATCCCAACATCTGAAATAGAAGGTTACTAAATCTAGGGCAATTAATCCAATAAAACATACCCCTCGTCATCTGACTTGTAAAGTTATTCAATGAAAAATACACATTGAGTAAAAAGTCAGAGTCAGGGTGAAGAAGCTGTCAACTAAAACAACTTGATTCCATATTGTCATAAGAACTGACTGAAGTTACACATCCTTTTTAAATACATTGCTGGTTTTATGTGATGGACTACTATTTTTTATATACTAGGTGTGCATGGTTTCGATGTTTTAAATATTTAGTAAATGCTGGAATATTTCTTTAAATGTTCTTTAAATATTTTTGACTTTCATGGTTGGTTCCCGCCTTTTGTTGTATTTAAACACTTCTATGAGAGCTTTTAATTGGTCTGATGAAGCTGTAAGCGAAAGCGCTAACCATCAATGTGCACGCAAATAAATATATTTTATTGGAGGATTATGGACTGAGTTTGATCATCTTTGGATATATGTAACTTGTTATTGAGGTGTTTCGACCCTTCATTGCTTTGCTCCTAGTTATTTTCATTTTTGGAGTTACTTTTTATTGCTTTTTGCTAGGAGCGTTTACCCTATGTGGACCTATTTCTTCAACTATTGTTTATTGTGGCTTTTCTGGTCTGCTAGGGAGTATGATGGAAGGGCAATCACAGAATGTTGAACTTCCGTACTCTATGTGAGTACCACAAACCAATGGGACATCACGTTTAGCCGTAGATCGATTGGCTGACTGTTTACGCTATGACGTCAATCCGCTGGAGGCCTTCGAGTGTGATGAACATCTAACAATGAACGATGAGGAGAGTTTCGACAGAGAGAGACTACGCGTTGCAGTTGAAAAACTTGAAATGGACTTGTTTAAGTTAAAAAGACTACAGACGCAGAGACAGCATTTCGATGTTTGCCTGCAGAGGAAGTTGGTGCCGAGAGGCCTCAGGGTTCTGAAGATGCCGACAACAGCGACGTTGTACCCTGAGCTTTTATATGAATGGCAGCAGTTAAACCTGGAGGTAAGCCTCAATTATATGAGGTTAATGAACAGATTTTTCTTACCTATTGAAGAGACTTTGAGAACAGAGATTGAGAAACAAAAGTCAGACATTTTCTCGGACTTCCCGGTTAAAGAAGCTAATGACTATTGCCATGTTCTGTTAGACAATGTAACACAATATGAAAAACGGCTGTATAACCAAAAAAGGGTTAAATTGCAAAGGGACATTATGGATTTTAGATTAGGCAATATCTTTACTTGGCCTAGAGCGAATAGTCGCTCTAATACCTTGATACAGCACCAAGAGAATGTTATGAATGTTGATAACAATGTACATGTTACCACGCCAGAGTCTAGCGTTGGTAATTATATGCCTATAGAAGTTTCTAATGGTTCAGCTGATAGAGTGAATGCATCTAATGAGGGAACAACAGCAGGGGTTGTTGGTATGAATGATGTTACTACTGCTGAGCGTGTGGAAGCTATTGATCATTTGGCTAACAGCAGCAGAGCCATCGCTTTGGATGGCCCTGTAGTCAGAAAGAAAACAGGAGTGACTGTTATTTCTAGGGTTGTGAATACAACCTTGACTAATGGGGATAATGTTTCTGTGAATAAGGTGTTTGATTTGAAACATCCTTTTCCGATAAGAACCCTACCAGGAGAAGGGAGGAGACGCTCAATGAGCAGAGGGCAGCAGAAGAGGAAGTTCTCTCCGGACCGCCCTCAAACATTGAATATCAAGAAAATGTGGGAACAGAGGAACAAAGATTAGTGTTTAATTTATCTTCAGTTGAACTAACTCCTCACGAGTTGGATGTCCTCAGGAGAGGACTATCCTTTATACCCACAAGTTATAGTATATTAGAAGAGACTCTAAGAGATTTTAAGCTTTTCATACGTAATTTATCTTTAAGGTTAGAATTCCAGGATGGTAACTATGATGGTTACATCAGGAGACCTAGCACATACACTCCACCTGTTCCACCATTACTAGCGGCATATAGTAAATTGGTCGAAGATGATATATATAAAATGTATTATAGGCCCGGCAGGAATAATATTAATAAGAGAATGCATAATTTAAATTTCAATCAAAGAACAGCATTGCATGATCTATGTAATAACTTGAGTATCATTGTGAGACCTGCAGACAAGGGAGGTGGCATGGTGGTCTTTGATATTAATAGGTACAATGAGGACATGCTTAATATGTTGAATGATGTGAAGTTTTATACTCCCATTACCATGGATAGAATACATAATATTAGTAATGACATATATAATATGTTACTAGATCTATTTAAGAGTGAAGTTATTGATAAGAGGCTGTTTGAATTTTTACAAGTTACGCATCCATTGATCCCGGTTATTCAGGGACTCCCGAAGGTCCACAAGGACCCTGTGTGTCCACCCCTGAGGCCTATAGTAGCAGGGAGAGGCTGGTCCATGGAACTGTTCTCAATTTACATAGAGAGTAAGTTGAGACCTATTGTTGATGAGAATCAGTATATTTTACGTGATACTAAACAGTTTTTACTTGATCTATATGGTTTCTTAGGTTCCAATAGGACTGAAGTTGACTATATTTTAGTGACGATGGACATCCAATCACTATTTACAATGATACCCAACTCGTCAGGGATAGAGATGGTGGACAACTATTTGAGAAGGGTGTCTAGTTATAACTTAACTGAGATTGACTTACTTATGGCCTTTTTGGAGGTAGTTTTGGAATCCAATGTGTTTTGCTTCACAGATAGGTTGTTTCTTCAGAAGGATGGCATGGCTATGGGCACTTCTTGTGCCAATAGCTATGCCAACCTAGTGATAGCGGAATGGGAAGTTAGAGAAATGTTTCACAATCGACTCTATAATAGGCATGTTCGCTTCTATAGGCGATTTGTGGACGATTTATTTTTTTTGTGGGATGGCCCCACCTTGGAGCTAGACAGATTTGTTAGTGAGATGAATGAGACCACAAATTTTTTAATTTTTACCATGGAGTCTTCACTGACAAAGATTTCTTTTTTAGATGTCTTTGTGGAGAAGTTGGATGGTGGCATTATTAACACAGGTTTATACAGAAAACCTTGTTACAGGAACACCTTGCTCCACCGAACCAGCATGCACCCAGGTTATGTTTACAAGAATATAGTGCGAGGTCAAGTAATGCGTGCCTCCAGGTATACTCCCAGTAATTTATGCTTTGAGAATGAAATTGAAGACCTATCTGTGAGGCTTAGAGAACGTGGCTATAGAGAAGATGATTTAGCCTTAGGGTCAAGTAATGTAGATGAGATTAGGAATGGTAGAGCAGCCCCATATTTCTCTGATAGATCTAGATGTAATACAGAGGTCAGTATTGATACGAAGGGCAAGTTAGGTAATGCAATGTGTTCAATTTTTTATACTAAAGATGTAGGGTCAATTAAAGATATTATTAGTGCACATTGGCACATTTTATCTGTTGATCCTGAAGTGAAGAGAGTGATAGGTGAGAAACCTAAGTTCATATACAGGAACAAGATGAGTTTGAAAAAGTTACTGTGCTATCCCAAGGCTTTAAAAAACAATGGCCAAGACATGTATTTCCATACGTCTTCATGTGGTCATTGTAATTTTTGTTCTTATATTGAATCTAGTCCAACTTTTGTTCATCCTAATGGTTTTGGTAGTTTTAGAGTTAAAGCAAGTGGAGACTGCATGTCAACCAGTGTGGTATACTTGGCCACGTGTGTTGTGTGTCCCACATTCTATATTGGTAAGACCAACAAGAGTCTCAGGGATAGAATGCGGGAGCACATATATCACATTAGGATAGGTAGTCCACACAATGCCTTGGCCAAGCATGTAAGTGAGACAAATCAGACACATAGCTTTAGGTTCAGAATATTGGAAAGGTTATATGATACACAAAGAGGTGGAGACATTTGTAACCTCACGGAATCAAAAGAAAGCAATTGGATTATTAAATTCAGGTCTGATGTTCCACCTGGTTTGAATGGGAAAGTACCAATCAAACCATACCTAAAAATGAGGAGACTGAGAACATAATATATATTTTCATATGTTTGTGCTTACCTCTATACTAGAATTGTGGTGCATTTATGCACTTTTGCTTGGGCAGGACTGTTGTCAGTTCTTATGACAATATGGAATCAAGTTTGTTTTAGTTGACAGCTTCTTCACCCTGACTCTGACTTTTTACTCAATGTGTATTTTTCATTGAATAACTTTACAAGTCAGATGACGAGGGATATGTTTTATTGGATTAATTGCCCTAGATTTAGTAACCTTCTATTTCAGATGTTGGGATTTATATTTCAGATGTTGGGATTTATATATTGTAAATGACTGTCTATAGTTATGTTTTCATTTGGTTTTTAATGTAGGTAGTCGATGCTTTGCTATTAAAGTTTGTGATGAACTGATGTTCATTATATGTTTCTGAACACATGTTACAGGAAGTTACACATCCTTTTTAAATACATTGCTGGTTTTATGTGATGAACTACTATTTTTTATATACTAGGTGTGCATGGTTTCGATGTTTTAAATATTTAGTAAATGCTGGAATATTTCTTTAAATGTTCTTTAAATATTTTTGACTTTCATGGTTGGTTCCTGCCTTTTGTTGTATTTAAACACTTCTATGAGAGCTTTTAATTGGTCTGATGAAGCTGTAAGCGAAAGCGCTAACCATCAATGTGCACGCAAATAAATATATTTTATTGGAGGATTATGGACTGAGTTTGATCATCTTTGGATATATGCAACTTGTTATTGAGGTGTTTCGACCCTTCATTGCTTTGCTCCTAGTTATTTTCATTTTTGGAATCATTTAACAATAATTCATCTACTTACTTAACTGAAGGCTGTATCCCAACCCACAGACCACAGGGAAAAGAACCTTTGGCTTGATAAGCCTTAAGTAATTTGAGGTGCCATACATTAGAGCAAAGGCTTCTCGTGGTGCTATATATTTGCTTAAAAATTGTGCACAAGATGGAGAATGTTCAGATTGAGCACATGTGTCTGCAGTAAAAGGAGATGTTGTTTCTAATTCTTGAAAAATCTGAATATCATCCTTGCCAGCAACCAAACCACTGGTTAAACCCAAAAGATGCATGTTGTATGATCAATACCAAAATGCCAACAAACACCAACAGAGCCTGCTGTACTTGCATGAAATTGGATTTTTGGTGCTATATCAGGATTCACCCACAGCTGGTTATGTTTAATCACCATGGCTTGGCCCTTGTGATCAAACCACACCGACTGTGGATAAATCCTGATATATCCACAAACAGTTGTGGATAATTGCTTTAATATATGATGTATAACAGTCATACATTGTTAATATTTACATAGCAACTAGATCTATCAATTGTTATTCCTAAGGGGTGTATGCCAGTCCCCCTGCATGTTTCAGTCTATATAAATATCCTTCCATGGGACATGCCATATTTAAGCTTTACCACATATGCCAATACATAGTATTCACCTCAGCATGTTAAGTCCTCACTTTACTTAGCTACAAGCATGTAAAATGATTTGACTTCAATTAGGAAATGACCTATTGATAACAAATTATCTGTCAACACATGTAAACCTATATTGATGATTTTCAGTACTACAAGAAAGCTGGTTGATATTTCTGGACTTAGTATTGCAAATAAAGTTTGTATATTATTCCATTTTCCTAAACAAAAAAGAAATGTTGGTGCTGTATTAGATGACACAGTTCCTTTTTCACAATTACATTGAACTTATTACTACTAATAATGTACTATAGCAACCTAAAGTGACCGATAGTGATTCACATCTACACAACTCAGAGGCTTGGTGTGCTACAGCCAGCATTTTTTCTGACTGCAAGAACTGAACATGCTTTGTCTGTCATTGCCCTTCTATGACATCACAATAAAGCAGCATTGCAAGGAAGAGAAAATAATATTTAAAATTGTATCAACCTTAACAGTTCTACTGAACATTTCTGTTTTTCACTTTTACAGGTGAATTGGCTGCCTATCTCTGACATTTACCTTTAACTACTTATGGGTAATACTTCCAACCAAATGCAGATAAATTAAAAAAAAAACTGCAAGTCATCATATTAGGAAGAAGGAAACCATCAAATTCAATAGGCCATATTCCAAAAGCTATTTATGGACAGCACAACATGCTAAAGGAAGATTTCAGCACACCAGCTGTGGGTGTGATTTCAGATGACACACTGAAAGCAGACTGAATACTTAACTATTCAGTGTATGATAATTACTTATGCTGTGCACACCCATCTTATTCCAAAACACATCATGTGCACTCAACATAACTTAAATGAGACACACTAAAACACTAACTCTGTTTATGAAATCCTCAGCATATGCTATACGGCCTCACAAGGAATGGAAGTTGCTACTGTGGACTCTGTTATAGTCCATAAGAATACTGCAAAAATAAACAAATACATAAATAAATAAATAAAAGAACAATAGAACCTGCAGTTAATGAACCCCAACAGGCTGCAGTAGTACAAGACATGAATGAGAGTGTGGATGTGTGCCCTAGAAGGCAATCAGCTAGAGTGAGAACAAGGCTACAACTAAACCAGCTGTCAGACTAACAAATAATTGATAGGTAGCACCTAGACAGACAGCTGGTGCAAGCTGTCTGCAACCTGTGCGTCCTGCACATATCTGTGAAGAGCCTGCAAGGAAACGCCATTCCCATGATTCCAAAGTGTGTCTCAGCCTGGGTGTACTTGCATCTGGGACATTTCAAAGACACATCCAGGATGCCATGGGAGTGTCACAGACAGCTGCCAGTTGTATCCTGGCAAAAGTCCTGGCAGCAATGTGCAGCAATGTGAATGACTACATACACTTTACATCTACCCCTTGGAGTGGAGAACTGTAATGCACCACTTCTATAACATTGCAAACTCCCCCCTTATACTTAGTGCAATAGATTGCTCACACAGACCAATATATAAACAGAATGGCCTGGACATCCCTGAACTGCCAGTTCATGTGTGTAGCAGATAGCAGCATAACAAATCTCATGGTTACACATCCTAAAAGTGTCCATGGTGTTGCCATATGGAGGGAAAGTGGAATGGGGGCCTCATTCCAGCAAGGTAAAATATGTGAGGGACTACTACTGGGTAAGTACAGAAACACAGCTAAGATACAAGCTAAGGTTAGTCTTCCCAGTAATATCCCTGCTGACTACATATGTGTTTACTCCTCTCAACAGGTGACTGTGGTTATCCACTTGAGCCATGACTAATGACCCCGTACAGTGAACCATCCGACCCTGCAGAGGATGTCTACAATAAAGTGCATGCAACAGCCAGAAATACCATAGATTGTGTGTTTGGTGTACTGAAAGCTAGGTTCAAATGTCTGAACACATGCAGGGGTGCACTGCAATACACAGCTGAGGAGGGAGCAGAGATGAAAATGGTGTGCACCATGCTACACAACATGCTAACTACAGCACATGGCAGTCTTCCATGGGCAGTGTGGCTGAAGTACCCCAAAATCTCCAGATATCAGAAGAGGATATCCCAGAGGTATCAGGGTAGGGAGCAAGAGGTCACAGGGGACAAAAAGACACAGGCATAGGCAACATAGAGTGTGACCACAGGAATACCCAAGGCAACAAGGCTGAGTCTGACCCACAGCTTTGAGTCATAATAAGTCACATGTACATAAGTACACAGATTAAACATTGATGTTCAGGCATTGTCCCACCACAGCAGCATGGATTGCATCTAATGGCAATTACCCCCTATGTGTACAGTGAGCATTAGACCTAACAACATAATCATAATATATAACATTATGAACATATACAAATTTATGACAACAGGGATCATCAACTAAGGGCACAACTAACACAGGTATGCATAGAGTCTCATATTGTTCTATTATGTAGAGCACACAATAAGGGGCACACATCAGTGTGACACATTCCTATCTGTCCAACAAAAAAGCTGCAAACAGGTAAACAGCTCAGGATATAATGCTGAACTGCTGTTAATATCAAAAGCCAAATATATCACTGCAAAGTATGGATAAAGTAATGTAATAAAGGCAGTCAGCTATGTTTAGTAAAACTGCTGGAGTCCCGTGGTATCAGACGTAACAACAAACATAGACAGATAACATTGTAAGTGCTCGGCACAGCAATCAACATTGCTGCTGTTACTCTAACACAGTCTAGGGCACCCATGCCGACAGCTCACACCTCTTTTCCTACCACATATGGAAACACTTGGCCCAGGTTGAATCACAGAGGAGATTGGTGGGGTAACACCAGCATGTGGAGATGAAGGAGAATGACTTTGACTTGACTGTCTGGTTATGACTGCTGGGTCCACAGCAGATGGGTCAGCAGTGGAAATGTGTACACATTGGAGCATGCACATTGATGTCCAATGGACAGGTATGGTTCTGCTGAGAGGGGTCCTGCCACTCCCATGTGGCAATTGACTAAGCATAGTCAAGACACGTAGAACCCTGCTTGTACTATGGCATGGCTGTAGTATTGTAGATGCCAGAGATTCTACTGACCATGCCACAGATAACATTACTTCATTCTGTGCAGCCAGTGATGCCATTACCTCACTGTGTCGTTACTGCTGTCCTTCATGCAACACACCCAGCTGGTGTGCAACATGATCTGTAGCACAGCCAAGTGCACATATGTCAGATCCATGACATTGCTGGTAATGTTCACTTGCCTCTAAGACTAGGTGGACACCCCTTGACACCTGCCCATGCACATGAACTGCATACCTTCATCTACTGCAATGGGCAGTATCAAAGTGTGGAGAACTGTCAACATCAGAACCAGTATCAGCATAGGTCTGTTGTTCACAGGCTTTATCCTGTACACCATCTGATGCCCCTTCTTTGTAAGAATGCTGGACAAGTTTTCCTCCACATCAGAGGCTACGGCTGCATCCACATATCTGTCACCATCTTTTTCAAACTGTATTACCATGTCAATGTCTTTAATTTTTCCAAGTATTTTTGAATTTCTAAAACTGTGACAGAAATGGACCCCATTTCTAAGTTAAAATATGATTAAAGTTCATGAAATTAGTGTTTCAATGTTTGATGTTTGCCAAAAATCTTTTTGTGGCACCCACAATATGCCCAGAACTGACTTATTCTGCAGTTCCTACAGTTACACATATCAGTAGCATATCAAAATAACACTGTAAATTTTTTTTTTTTTTTTTTTTTTTTTTTATGAGAACCCATTGCTCCTACTGCTATTAGAACTGTACGGGTATCTGTCTTCCACATTGTCCTCATATCTGTCTGCAAATGCTGATATCTTATGAGTTTGGGACGCTCTGTATGTAAGACACTATAATCACTGGATGTAGTAATTTCAGTGATCGATGCTACTTTTGTCTTCTTTTCAAGAACTACTATATCTGTTTTTTTTGTATCTATTTTTTGAACTGTTGGTAATGGGTGATCCCATGTGATATAAACTTCATCATTCTCTATAATGCTTTGTGGCTCATGTTTCCAATGTTTCTCAACCACTTCAGTATTGCAGTATTTACACAACCCCCAATGCAACAGTCTTGCCACATTATTACGCCTTTTGGTATATAGACCCTCTGCCATTAATATATTAAACCCAGTCCTGTTTTACAAAACCTTAATTTGACTGTTTCTCCCACATGTTCAATAGACTTTGTAAACCAGTGTTTACATAGTCCACTATCCTGGGCCTCAAATATTAACCTTTTATCTTTTGTTTTGAATTCACCTTTCCTAAACCATTCCTGCATCATATCCGAATTGACATAAAGTTGTGCGATTTTTTTTTTTTGTACTTGCAACTATATTTATGTCTTTTCCACATTACTTGCCTTATTGTCTGATCCTTCTTCTTCTATTCTTTCTTTTGTTTTTGGCGCATTCAGTTGCCTGATGTTTGCCTTTTTCTGGTTTGGTTTCTGTCCCTGCTTGACATTGACATGCTTCTGCTAAACTAACCAAGGAAGTAATTTTAGACTCGTTCTCTTCATATTTCAAAACTTTCACTATGTTTGGATCTGATGAGGTCAGCAGGTAGGTATGCAGTACTATGATTTCAGATCTATACGTGTAATCAGTAATGAGGAAGCCCGTACCTCTTTTCAGTACGAAGAATATATAATCTTGATAGACACTGATTTTTATATATCATTTGATAAGCATGAAGCACTTTTCTTGTTTTCCTGTCCATCTGATCCAATACATTTTGATGCCAGTCAGTCATCCCAAAACTGCAAGTTAGAACAGGAAGAGCAAATTTGTTTATAGCTTGGACTTTATTCCTAGATGTCAGGGCTGTTTTCAGTATTAATCTTAGTCTTCTGAAACATTCCTTACTGAGTTTTATTCACATTTGTTCATGTTTTATTGTTAATCCTTCATCAACTCCCACATATTTATACATTTCCTCCTATTCAGGTTTGTTTATATCACATGCCTGTCCCAGAATGATATTTTCTTTGTGTTGCAGCTTCCTACTTTAAATGTTTGTTTTGCACTTTTAACAAGACCACTTGGCATTCTTATATCATCAGAGAAAGTTTTGACTACTTCCAGGTTTCTCAACCGATGAACAATACCGTTTTAAATCACCCACAAAAAGAAGATGAGAATTTTTTACACTGACCAAATCTGTTAAATAGACAGCTTAATGGGTTAAGGACACAACAAAAGAGTAACAGTAACAAATAGTCACCGTGGAATATTCCCCTTTGAATTTTTATCCCTGTGATAATAATTTGTCCTTTATCATGGCTTATCTGTAAAGTGGTTTGCCACTGTTTCATGGTTGCTATAATATAATTTATCAATATAGGGTGTATCTTAGACATCTGTAAGAACTCCTTTATCCATGAATGTGGGGTGCTGTCAAATGCTTTTTTTGAAATCTGTCCATGCCATACTTAAATTATTCTCTTTTTTATGACTTTAACAACAGATGATCCTTTGTTCCATATGACTTTGTTTTGTTTCCCTTTTGTTCTGTTGCTATGATTTAGTTTTCTTGTAATTGATTATAAACTATATCAGCATCAATTCCTGTGTATAGTTTACATGTCATCAGAAGGCAAGTTATTGATCTATGGCTTTTAGAATGGTTTGCAGGTTCACTCTTACGCAGGAGTATCATTTTGCCTGTTGTTAACCAGGTTGGTGTTTGTTTGGGATGCACATATAAGTCGTTCTTACTCAGAACTAAATCTTCATGTAAAGATGTTAATGCTTTTAACCAGACATTAGGAACTGCATCTAGGCCTGGGATTTTCCATTTAGGAGCTTTTCTTAAATTTACTTCTGTTTCTCTTGCCGTTACTTCATCCCATTTCATGTCCTGCACATCTGAACGTCCTGCTGTTTCTTTTATTTGTTCTATCCATTCAACACTTTTATTATGTTCCACAGGATATTCATAAATATTTCTCCAAAACATGTATATTTCCACTTTTTTGGTGGAATTTCTAGTCCCTTTGCTTTGTCATCCAATTTCCTATAAAACTTGTTTGGGTCATTAATGATTTGCTTATTTTGCAATTTCCTTTATATTTAACTTCATATCTTCTAAGTTTTTCTGCCTATGCTGATATGTTTAGTTTATTATTTGCAATAGTATATGATAGATCCTGGTCTGTTCTGATAGTGTGCATTGCTTTTATCATGTCTATCTTTCTAAGTATTTCCTCTTCTGTACTTTTCTAACAATGACACTTCTTGCCTTAATTGCTTTATATTTTGTCTGTTCGATAATTCCATGATGGCATTTGATTTCTTCCCTGTCCTTCACTTATTACCCTGTATTTTTGTGGTATGACTTTATCTGTTATAAATTTAGCTGCACAGTAATATATCCTATTTCCTTTTGTTATGTTACATACATTTCTGTTAATACTCTTAATTACTGTGCTCATTGGTTTTATCAGACTTCTAACATTTTGGGTCTTATTGACTTTCTATAATCTATTTCTTTCATCAATCATAATATGTCTATCCATCTCTATTAAATCAATCGACTTTTCCCTTAGATAATGTTTTCTAAACTAAGGGCACATTCATTGTTCTTTGCTTCCTGCAGTGATTCTGCAGAAAGTTCCAGAACATCTTCATGTGACATATTCTCTTCAGCTGCTTTCTACATTATCTGTTGCTCTTTCATATGGGAACTCACTGGTCTATTATTCCACAACACTGACTGCTTCAGAGTTGCCACTGTTTTCTGTTGCTCCCCTTGTTATGCAACTCCAGCTGAAATGTTATACTGGTTTCCTTCTGAAGGTTCCAAAGTATCTTCATGTAGCAACTGATAAGATACTTCCATTTTCACCCATTTTTCCATAATTTGGGGACTCACTGTTTATCATGCTGTGATGTTACCAGATTTGGATTTTCTAAACTAAATCCTTCACTCCATAAGTAATCCATAACTTCAGTTTCTATTTCTTTAATTTTTCCATTTCAGATCCTCTTTTTTACTTCTTTCTTCGTTTTCTTATTATTGTGTTGTAAAATGTTTTATATCAAGATGCCTTTACCTTTATTTCTTTTCAAATATCTTTGGTGTTGCTTTTTTGTGTTGATTAGTTTTGCTTTCTCCTTTGCATAAATATTATACCATATTAAATCTCTTTTTCTTTCTCATGCCCATATTTCTTCTTCAGACAAATTCCCGCTCCACCTGTTTCTCCTTATTTTGGGAACTCGTTATTCCCTTATGCTGTGACACGATCTGTGTTAGACTTTCTACACTAATTTCTTCACATTGCAGGTATTCCATAACTTCAGGTTCTATTTGTTTAACTTCTACTTTACTAATATTCTCTTCTACCTTCCCCTTTCTGATCCTATTTTTTGTACTGTGAACTTTTCATATCTGGATACCTTTGCCTGTATTTCTCTTCAAATATCTTTGGAGCCGCTTCTTTTTGCATTCATTAGTTTACCTTTCTCTTTTACATTAATATTACACCATATCAGCTATATTTTTCCCCCATGTCCATGTTTATTTTTTATACCTTTCAAAAATCTTTTGGTTTTGTTGTTTATATTTTCACACTTCTTCCTCTGCTTCTTTATTCCAAATGGCCCAATGTTTCTTAGTCTGTATAATGCTTTTCATGAATATATGGTATTAATAGACACACAATTGCATTTGAAGCTTTTGACAGATTTTCTTGCACAAGTATCTTTTTTCCTCTGATTTTCCTCTTAATCTATCTGAATACCTTCTAGCCAGAAATTCTGGGCTACTTGCACAATAGTAACAATACATAATTTCTTTCTTAACCTCAATAGTCCACTGTATCGTTATGACTCTTTTTTTTTTTTTTTGCTCTGTCAGTTTTTGTGGGTTTGTGGAGTACTGTTACCTTCTACAATGGGGGAAGGCACTGTTCTGTGTGTCAGGGGCCATGCTTCTATACTGAGACACATTAGATCCCACATCACAATCACTGGACAGGCTAATGGACGATAAATACAGTTGATGTGCTAAAAGAAGAGACAGATGACACAGATCAGGACAATGTGTTCACATCACATGCTGTATATCATTAAAGACATAAGACACATACCTCTCACTGCAATGTTACCAATAACACTGACTTAACATTAAGCCTTGCCTGTGTATGGATCATGGAACTACAAAACAGGTTGACAATTAGGTTACATATCCAACATACATGATGTATATGATGAATACAAACGTAGCACACACCTGGCAAGTCCTCATGGGAAGACAGTGTGGCAAAAGAAGGATGAATTTCCACTATCATAGGGAAACAAAGTCAGCATTAATAATTACATCATTGCCAGCATGAGCCATTTGGAGAGTGTTCAGTCATAAGTAGGTATTACATAGACATACAACTTATTTGTGCATTTGATGATGATGTAGTCTGTCCTATGAATGGGTAGAAGGACACAGTATTAATGGATGACAACAAAAGGAGTAACAACAATGACATGTATGAATGACAGCTAATAGCATACTACTGACAAACTCGGGTCTATATTATAACATCGAAGTCTAAAAACATTGAATGTTATAATATCGACCCCATTCAATCGAACATCAGAAAACTGAACAGTCAGAATAACAAATGTTTTCCCAGGGAAAAAATGTGCTGTTCCGACAAACATACACACAACTCAAGCACACCAAAATAGATAATCCACACACATACTCTTCACAAAACCCTACACTTAACCAGACATACACCACTAGCTATCTACTTACCTTAACCCAACCCTAACCCTAAGGTCCCTAACTATCGCACACTCACCTTACCCGCTCCCTAACCCTAACTCACCTACCCCACCCTAACCCTCACGTACACACAATCACGCATTTACCTGACCCCGCGCCCTAATCCTACCTCACCTAACCCATGCCCAATCGCACACTCACCTTCATTCACTCACTTACCTTAACCCGGTCTATAACCTTCACTCCACAGTTGAGGAAATAGTGAACCTGTAGAAACAGCCCACTGAATACTTTCCCTAGGAAAGTATTTGGTGTTCTGCAGCTTTGCTATTTCAAGCATTCACTCTACTGGGTTCGATATTATAACATTCAAAGTTTTTAGACTTCAATGTTATAATATAGACCCGACAAACACCTGCTGTTGTGAGTTCATGCATTATACAGCAAATCCTGCAGTAGTAAAGAGAAAGATAACACAATCATGTATGCAGGCATCTGAATACTGACAGCATGACATATATGAGACAGTGACAGGGGCTGCAGATATTCACAATGTATGATGTACCTATTGCCCAGATGTCCTTGTCGAGAAAAACAGTGACATCAATGTTATGTATCACAGAGGTGTCACACATTGCTGCCAAATATGAACCTTTTGTGGTAACATACATAGTCTGTCTGTACTTTCATCTGCACAGCTTGGACCCCCAATAGATGGACCTGTAGTGTACAATATTAGGGAAATATGAATATGACAGTAAACAGCAGTGCCATGATATGAGGTTGAGGCAATAACAGATAGTGGTCACAGTAACACTGTATGGAGAAACTCACCTGCCATTCCCTGGAGTTGTACAGAAGTAGATATGTGAATATTAATGCAGAGAGCATTATATATGTTGATTGCACTGTTCTGCCTGTGTAGTTGTATGAGTAGATTTCATTTCACTTATGTTCATCATCACCATTCTGTATGGATCTCTGTGCATGATTCAGTTCTACTGCTGTAAATTAAAAATGGCAATAAATGAACATACATGCAAAAGCAATATGTGATGAATTACTTTATAGTCATCCAAGTTATGCAAAGTAAAACATATATATTCGACCTGGAATTCCTGCTCTATCCCATCCAGCAGGGAAGCAAGAAATACTGCGATCTTATCTGGGGGAGAATAGCGGTTGGCTACCAATGACATCACTCGATCTGTCATACAATTGCAGACTGTTGGCTGAACAGAGGATCACATCAGAGCAGTGTTGGCGACAGGCTTCATGGGATTTATTCTGACCTCCAACCACATTAATCATGTTGGTGATGTCAGCTCACACATCATTCCTCCATACAGTGTTCCCTGCCCATCCAAGGAGTCTCTGTCCATGTTGCCCCAGAGCATCTATTTTAATGGCATTTTCCTGTGAGAAGAAATTGTCACCCCTAGGTCTATTTGCCATCTGAAAGACAGTGATATGCACATGTTCGTATTCATGTGAGTTCCCAGTTATGCAGATAATTATGTGGATAGTTTATGTCACCATAAACAGTATGCATTCTGTTGCAATGCAAAAGTCTATGAAACACTCACTGTGGCATATAGTAATGCTCAAGAATGAGCAGTCAGCATAGGAACCAGCCAGAGAAATTCATCAATGTTAAAAACTCACTTTTATTACCAAACTAAAATCCTCAGTAGTAACAAAATCCAAATGATAAAACCACCAAAATTCAAAAATAAAACCATGATAAGCACTTTTGTCTTCCTTTGAAAACTTCTTCAGATAATAGAATGAAAATTAATTCCTTTTTTTTATATAGACCCATCATGTTGGTAAAAAATTGTCACATGATCAACATGCCCCTCTGAGCCAAAGTCAAACTTCAAAGCTAATAATGGATCCTCATAGGTTACAGATCAACCAATTATGTAGAGAATAACAGAGAATGTGCCAAATAGCATTGTCCTTCTTAATAGTTTGTGACTGGTAGGGTGCATTTCCAGTCAACCAATTATATGAGGAGTCTAAGAGAAGATAGCATATAGAATGATACATATTAATCATTCATTATAATTGAATGCCTATGTTTTATCTATCCAATACCTTAAGTTTCAAAAGTCAGGAAATGGAAATGTGCATGTTCAGTTCTGGCCAGTTCATGGCATTAAGTTTTAATTGCCACTGTAATTCCATTTTTTTCTAAATGTAATGTCCAAGGACCATTTCTTCCATTTAGTTCAATTTGATCGACCACAAAGAAGTTATATGTATGTCCCTCATGTTCTGTAATATGCTTATATAGAACACTTTCAGTCTTTTTGTTTTTATATCATATATGTGCTTTTAATCCTGTCATGGAGTCTTCTCTCCATTTTTCCTATATAAAAGCCAGGAGAACAGATTGCACAATAAATGATCCTATTAGAATTACAGTTAAAATGACCTTTCAATCTCAGAAATATATCATTCACTTTGAACTCATTCCCTTCTTGAATGAATTTACAATACAGAGAACCCCAGATTTTTTCATACCATCACTGGAATTGACTTTTTTTAATTTTCTCTCAAACAAGTGTTTCAAGTTTCTCCCTTTTCTAGAAACAGTCTTAGGTGCTGGAACAATATATTCATGGATATTACTATCATTAGCTAATATCGTCCAGTTCTTTTTCAGAATGTCCTGAATCAGGTAGCTGTCATCAGAAGAAAAGGTTGTTATAAACTAGCTAAAATGATCACTGTTTGTTGTTAAATAGTTCCCCATTATTGATGCATTCACAGATGGTACTTACAAAGCAAATTGATTCCGGGTATTCAGAATAGGAACAAAATATTTCACCTCATGTTTATTTAAGACTTCCATCATAATTTCATTCACAAATGAAAATGGATATCCACATTTTAAAAACATACTTATCAATAGTAGACATTCACCCAAAAGTTTTGTTCATTGGTGACCATGTGAGCAGATTGGACAAATTGTCCTTTTAGCATTGCTTTTTTCTGGGTTTGTGGGTGGACACTAGAAAAATGGAGAAAACTATTTGAATATGTTCCTTACAATGGATCTTGGAAATAAAGCATTTCTTCGTAACATCTTTTATAAGCAAAACATCCAAATATGAAATGCTGGAATCATGGACTTGAGAAGTGAATTGCAAAAAAGATGTTGTGTAATTTAAATATATTAAGAAGTGACTGATCAAATGTTTGTCACCTTCCCATAAGATAAAGATGTCATCCAGATATCTAGTATAGACCTTGCATTTCACATTGGTTCTGAATTCTATATGAAATTCAAGTTCTATACTAGATATCTGGACATCATCTTTTCTGAAATTTACTTCCCAAGTACAGTATTTCCAGCATTTAATTTTGCTTATAAAGGATCTTAAGAAGAAATGCTTTATTTCCAAGATCCATCATAAAGAAACCTATCAGGTCATTGCTACCTGCGAAGTAAGTCAGACCTCATTGAGCATTTTTCCAATTTTACTAAATTTTCCATTGGAATTTTGATGTTATCAATATGCCTGCTTTCAGGAGGCTTTGATGTGTCTCAGTGCCCAATTGGACCAAGGAGGAAACTACCCAGATTGTGACTGTCTACACTGGAATGGGGCATTCAGGTGAGAGCCAGGGCAAGGAACGTCACAATGGTCAATATTTGGAACAAGATTGCAAGGGAACACCAATGACATACAGGTATCTATTGGACTGGAGTGCAGGTTCACCACCTGCATGATGACCTGCATTGAAGAGATGCAGAAGAACTTCATCAGAGTTGTTGAGGTGGGAAACAGCTGGTGGAGCCCTACAGTAAGTGTCAGACTCCTTATACGAGAGCATTCCTACAGAATTTAAAGATATTGCTGTGTTCCAAATATATCATATACATGGCTTTTAAAACTATTAAGTATCTATTTTGATAATTATCTCATCTAGATAATAAAGAAGACTTAGTTACTGATCTCCATATAAGTATGGGTTATATTCCCATACTGTTGATTTATTTACTAATGTTTATAATAAACATAATTCTGAACTTTGTAGATGTACATCTGTTTTTCAATATATAACATCAACATTTCACACATCCACTAAAGTTGTATATCACTGATGCTTATAATGGCTAGGTCACTGATGACTATGCATTTCGTAGTTATCCGTTATACTGCAAAGGTTTCACCTACAACAGCTGTAAGCATCTGAATAGTAACTCATAAATAACTTTTTTACTTCATTCCTCCTAATAAAGGGAACATTCTTAAAAAAGTCCCATTTGTTTAAGCCAAGAGGAATGCATGTCTGACTGATTACACATATGTTTTCAGTTATGTATGGATAGGTTTATAGGTTTATAAGTAGGTACTAGGCTACCTGGCTAAAGGCATTTATAAGCCTAGCCAGAATATGTTGGCTTTCACTGCCCCCTTAGATTAGTTCCCCATGACTTTGTCCAGCAGAGCCATTGAAGTGATCCCCGGGGTAAACTTTCTGTTTCCCATCCACTTGTCAAAGTTTCTCTTGAAGAGTGTTAGCGAGGAGCTCTACCTAATGTAGATTTGAATCTTGTTCCAAAGCATGGGAAGACTCTGGGACAAGAATCTATCGATCCAGCATGTCCTATTTATTGTTGTGGTGAGGTTTAGATCCCTAGAGCATGTGGCTCGAGGGGATAAGGTTTTCTTTAGGTGGAGCATGTCCATCAATTCTGGGTTGGACATGGCCTTGTATGTCAGACAGAGTTCATCTCTGAGTAGGAAGTATGCAACCGAGTACAGCTGGAGTCTCTTCAGTTGAGCTGCATAGGTCATCTGTTTGAGGCCAGTGAGCCTCTTGGTGAGGTACTTCTGTGGTCTTTCCAGCTGTTGCAGGTATCTTGTAAGGTACATCCCAAATGGGGCGTTGTACTCTATGATGGGTCTGATGAGTGATGAGTAGAGGGGCACAATAACCTCTTTTGATCTGGATGCAAACCCTTTTGTGATTAGATGGGCCACATAGAAGTATTTTCTAACCACTCTGGCAATGTCACTATCAAAAGAAAGATTACTATCTACTTATGTCCCCAGATCCCTTATTACATTTTCCGTATTTAGGGGACTAGCACCTATGTGGTAGTTTGTGGGTACTTTGTTCCAGAGGGGAGGACTATGCACTTTTTGGCATTTAGCTTGAGGCCATTATTTTGACACCAGGTATCCATCTCAGTGAGACCCTTTTGGAGGATGTTTGTATCAGCCAGAGAGTCAATTATAGCCCCTAGTTTGCAGTCGTCTGCAAACATGGTCAGCCATATTCCTCCTGTGCTTGCCTGTACTTCTGAGAAGTGTATGCTGAAAAGGAGGGGTCCTAGGACTGAGCCCTGGGGAATGCCACTTGTAACTGGTTTAGAGTCGGAACTAGCTCCCGCAACTCTCACCATGTGAGTCTGTCCATGAGTGAGTTGGCAACCCATCTTGTGATGTAGGGGTTTATGTTCAGGCTAGTGAGCTTGTCCATAATACCAGAATGGGGAATGATGTTGAATGCCTTTGGAAGGTCTAGGTAGGGTGTGTGTATCACCTTTCCCTCATCTATAGCCTTGGTAACTGTCTCAAAGAAGTCCACCAAGCTTAGGAGGCATGATCTGCCCTTAACAAAGCTGAACTGGGTAGGGTCCAGTGTTTGTAAGTTCCCAATGTCTCTGTTAATGAGTTCCATGATGATGTGCTTCATAGCCTTGCAGACCAAGCTAGTCAGGCTTATAGGGCGATAGCTCCAGGGGTCTGTTGTGGCTCCACCTTTGTGGAGCACAATAACCATTGCTGTGTGCCACTCTATGGGTATGTAGCCTGTGGAGAGGCTGAGTTTGAACAGTGTGCTAAGGTGAGGGGTTAGTTTGTCTTTGAGCTCGTTTAGGACACAGCCTGGGACACCATCCGGTCCCATTGATGCTGAGTTTTTGGCTTTGGAGAGGGCTGTTTTAACCTGAGTGTCTGTGATTTCAGGGGCTCTACATTCTTCTGGTATGGTTATGGGCTGTTTTGGGGGAGGGGGGAGTTTGCATTGAACCTGTCTGCCAGGATGTTGGCAATATCGGTCGGTTCAGTATATTTTGTGCCATTCTGCACTAACTCCAAGCAGATCTAAGCACTGCACTTAGATTCTTGACATAGCTAAAAAATGCCTTGCGGTTATCTTTGGAGTCCTTGGCAATTTTTCTTTCGAAGCTCACCTTGGATGATTTTATGAAAGATCGTAGTTTCTTGTTGATACTGATCAGGGATGTCTTCCCTTCTTGGGATTTTACTCTTTTCTGTACTAGTTTCCTCCTTCTATTGTGGCAGAGGTCCACCAGACTGGTTTCCTTTTCATGGAGGAGTGAGTCTTGGTTTGCATGGGATAGCATGATCCATACATTCTTATAGGTGCCCGTAGAATGCATTAGTAAAGGATTTTGCAGCTTGGACAGCATTATCCTTTAGCATGGGGGCTTTGAAACTTTCCACCTCAGTCTTAAGTAACGTGAAGTTTGCTTTTGAAAAGTTTTTCACGGTGGTTTCCTTGTCCGGGGGTGGGGGTGGAATGTGGATATCCAAAGTGATTTGTTTATGGTCAGATCTAACCAGCGAGGGGTTGACTATTGGTGTGGAACACCGGTCACCCATGTTGGTGATGACCACGTCCAATATGTTGTCACCTCTGGTGGGAATGCTGACCAGTTAATCCAGGGCATTTGAGTTTATAAATTCTAGGAAATGTTGGGCAAGGGAGTTAGTACTTGTGTAATTCTCCCAGTTAATGTTTGGGTAATTGAAATCACCCAATATTTGGGTGTTTGCTAGGACCTTTATGGTTCCCAGTGTTTCCAAAATGCGGAATGGGGGTCCTGGGACATGGTGGGTGATCTGTAGCAAGCTACAATTTGAATTGCAGTTTTGCCATTGTTAGTTGCACGTGGATGATCTCTGAAGAATCGTGCTGTGCCACTAACCTGGAGGTGTGGGTATCCTTGATGAATATGGATATGCCCCCACGTTTTGTATTTTGGTCCAGTTTCTGTGGCCAAAATGTATGGTATAAGTTGTAGCCTGGTAGTGCTGGGGTGCTCTCTGGAGCCTTAAACCAGGTTTCTGTTGCTGCACATATATCAATTTTCTCCATACTAGAGGAGTGCCTCTAATGCACGCATTTTAACGTTTAGACTTCTGGCATTGAATAACATTACCCTCGTTTTTTTGTTACTTGTGCTATTTATGACAGTGGATTTGTCTTTTGAGCCTTACCTAAAAAAGGCACTATGGGGGTGGCAAGAGCCTTCACCAGTATTTGAAAGCCTAAGGGTGACAGGTGCAAGCCATCTCTACTGAAACAGTGTGGCTTGTCGAGCATGTCATCCCAGGTAGACAGACACTGGACCCCCTTTGAATGACACCAGAAACTTAGCCAATTGTTGAAATTGATAATTTTGTTTTTATACCGTGGTATCATTCTTGGTGAGGGCAGGATGCTACTCAGGGTCAGGGTCATACCGGCCAGGGCTATGTAATCAGAGAGCTCTTCCATGTCTCTTTTCATGTAGTCCAGGGAGGTATGGCTCAGGTCATTCACACCAACATGGACAATGACAGAGTCATATTTGCACTTGTTCTGGAGTCACCTGAGTGCTTGTGTTATGTGGCGGATCCTGGCACATGACAGGCAGCTAACAGTATCCTTCTCCTTATTCAGCCTAGCGAGTGGGATGTCAGTGTGTCTGACTATAGAGTCACCTATTACTAGTATGTTGGGTATGTTATTTTGCCTTAAGGACTGTGATTGTGTGGCACACTGGTTTTGTGAAGTATGTGTTTCATGGTTTGTGTTCGGGGGGGGGGGGGTGAAGGTTGCTTGGATGTCTGCTTTGGAGGTCTCTGTTGCTTTTGCAGATTTTTATTTAGAGCCTCCGAGTATGTTTTCGTGTATTTATGTGTGTTTTTTGCCAGTGTTAGTTTAATGGGTCTATGTGAGACTGGTGGTATGATGCAAGTATTTTCCCTTCTCCTCTTGACTGTCTGATCCAGTCTTGGGTTGAGGGAGCATAACCTCCAGTTTGGCTGTATAATTGCATCTCTCGCATGTATTAGTGTTTGGCGGTATGACGAGAAGGTTGTCTATGTACATGAGGCAGTTGTAACATTGCCTCAAAATGCTCAGCTTCACCATTTGGACTGGAGCGTACACATGAAACTGCCCTTTTGACATGCCTGGATAGGTACAATGAACTGTTTTACTGAATGGCTGGTAAGGTTGAATAGAGAGCCTTGTCCTTCTGTACAGTATAGGGGGGGGTCTAGTGCTAGGGTTTATAAGTGCTAGCTCTGAGTTTTGAGCAAGTGTGAGGCTGAGAAATAAATGGTTTGAGTGCTTAAGTTGAAAGTTTGTCTAGTTCCAAGGGAAAAATTGAAGAGGAGCCTTTGTAGAGCCGGGATAGTTATACCCTAGCTAACTGGCGCTGCCCAACACGCAAAACCTTGCAAACGTGGTTTTTATAGCAGGAAAATGAAAGAAATAGAATTTAGCCCAAAATGGCCAATAAACTACTAATTTCTGGGCTGAAACCACTCCTCCAGGGACAGATAGGCTGCTCAAAGCTCCCCTCTCTCACAGGTGAACAGAGACACTTCCTTCTATCCAAGTAAGGTATGGGCAAACACAGAGATTTGTAATACAGCCCTGAATTCAGCACTAACCTGAAAACTGGACTATACTAGCTTAGAAAGGTGGGAAACAAGTATATATATATATATATATATATATTTTTTTTTTTAGAAAATAAAGCAGATACAATCAAAAAAACACTTTAAATGCACAGTAAAGGATATTTATTGTTATATATCTCAAATTAGAGTTGTAGTCAATGCCCCTAGTAATAAAGTAGGAAGAAACACAAATACAGTAAAAGCATATGAATAAAGTGCAATATATATATATATATATATATATATATATATATATATATATATATATATAAAAAACAATAAAAAACGAACAAACTGATTTAAACAAGTTATCCAATTAACCAGAAAAAAGCTCAAAACTAAGCCCTGTCCCAGCAGTCTTCAATCAGACAAGTTCTAACTGCACACTCCTGCTACTAGGGTGCAGGGGAACCTTCTCCAAAAAAAGAAGTCCTGGATCAGTGCTCAAGTTATACAGACAACGCTAGATTCAGCAGGCCTGAATCTGGTCTATGCTACAGCAACAAGGCACACCAATTTCAGAAAGAAACAGTTCAAATAAGCAGGCACAATAAGCCTGTGACCAGAAATTCCCAGCTCAGAAGGGCAGAATCCAGCCTCTATTCCCACAAGAGTGCAGAGCAACAAACCTTCTTAATGTAGAATAACTGGCCTGAAGCCCAAGTGCTTAAACCAGAACTAATATACTTTTAGAATAACAAACATTGAGCCTTCAATCAGCAATTCCCAGCTTAGAAGGATGTAAGCTACCTGTCCTGCCACAACTGTGCAGACCACAAACCTTCTTAATGTAAAACAACCGGTAGGAAGCTCAAGTGCTTAAACCAAAAGACAGAATAACAATTTAATCAGGCTACTACCAAGCAGTAATAAATGCAGCAGAATAAATAAAACTGAGTACTTTTAAGAAGAGGCAAAAGCAAAATAAAGTAGGAGGAAACACAAATACAGCAAAAGCAGATTAATAAAGTGCAAATTTTTTGTTAGTAAAGTGCAAGGAGAGAGGAAAGAAGAACCTATGTGGGTTGGCCTTCTCAAATCTTCTCTCTGTATTAAGTAGAGTGAACACTAGACTCAGAATATGATCTCACTGTACTTGTTTAAGTGATCAAATGAGATGGACCCAGGAGGAGTGTTCAAATACAGACTTACAGGAGGGGCGGGCAATTGCAGAGCCGCCAACAATAACACCAAGCTAAGAACTGGGAAGGTAGGTGGGGAACTAACTACAGAGAGACACACAGAACACTATTCAGTGAAACACACAGTTAGGTAACAGAAAAAATGAAATACAGTACTTTTAAAACTGCAAGTTTGTACTTAACAGAAGACCAAAATACAGTACTGCAAGTTTGCACTTAACTTCAGCTTCTAATGCAGGTGATTGTAGCCAATCAAGTCCCTCAGAAGTTGAGCATAAAATTAATTCTCAAACTTTGTGGCTAGCACTTAAAGTACAGAGGAAGCCCTCTAGGCTAAAAGTTAAATATCAGATAACAAAGAAGTGAGAAGACCACCACCCCTCTTATAGCAGAGAGACACATGGCACACTATTCAGTGAAACACACAATTAGGTAACAGAAAAAATGAAATACAGTGCTTTTAAAACTTCAAGTTTGTGCTTAACAGAAGAGTAAAATGCAGTACTGCAAGTTTGCACTTAACGTCAGCTTCTAATGGATAATAATTCTGATAGATGTTATCTCGTTAAATTATAAAGGCCAATAAGTATCAAAAGTTTAAGGATTCATCTATTGTCCACAGGAATATGGATAAACACATGCAGTACTTGTTTGCTAATAAGAAATGCATGCTGTCTGGTAGCTTGGCCTGTAAAGAAATGAGCCTTTATGTTTATATTCTTGCATCCTGTGGATTCAAATCCATATAGGGAAAGTATAATTATATTGTTGTATTAGTTTTTTTTATACATTGTAGAATATTCTTCGCTACATAACTGCTTATTGATACTAATATATATGTTTTGTATGTTTACAAATAACTTGGTTGTTTGTCAAATTCCTGTGAATATATTCATAATCCATAATGTTCAGTTAATAGCATCTCTTTAAGTGCAAAGTTATGTGTAAAGTATACAAAAGACTGTGAAATGTCTGACAAAGTTTTGTGCAATATGGGATTATTTTCAAAAGAGCTATCAAGTGTTGTTTTGTCATTCATCCTTACATTTGCTTCAACAATCACATCTTAGCTTTTAAGGGAGTCAGATGGTTGGACTTACAGTTGAAATGCAGATCAGGGGGATATAGTGATGTATGCCTTTGATTTGTGATTTGCACTTTGCCAAGGAATATCTGTAAATGTAGTCCTCTCACATACCTTACTATGTCCCTGATGCACAGCACCTTTTATGCCTCTGTTAAAAGAAGTCATATATTAGATGACACTGACCCACTGTCCCACTGTCTGAGGACTGACAGTTTTCCATTGCTGTTACTGGTTGTGGTCACAATGCTGACATGAATTCATTCTAGCAAATTATTTACCTGCATGCCCAGCATGTGGTCCTTTTTTGAAAACCTAAGCCATGATCCTTATTAGTAATCCATCCCTGCACATTCATAACCATAAGTCTTTTCACTGCATTCATAACACACATTTTCAGGCAAGACGGATTAGATAAGCAGGTTCTGATTAGGGTATGAGTGTATATTTACATTAGAATTGTAGGTTTGAGTACTCCAATCTGTGTTCAGCTGTGTTCAAAGATGTAAAAGCCTGCGTTTGCAACATTGCAAAATATTTATGGTGATTCTCTGATGTTTTTCAAAAGTAATTTTTTTAAAACCTGAGGTAAGCAATGTATATCCCTTTTATTTGAGGACTACATCAATCATAGTTGCTCTTTTTTTCCTCAGGCGATAAAGAAAGGAGTGCATCAAGCAGATGCACAGGTTTGATGAGCAGTGGAGGCAGAGAGAGATAAGTAACTTAATGCTTCTGTTTTGTTAAATAAAATATATCTGATCCTTGTTATAGGCCCTTATTTTTTACATTACCATGCACATTGCTCAGAATGCCAAAATACCCATCATGCACCAGTAAGGTAAGTGAAATGATCACACTATATCTGTTCTTAAAAGTCTGCTTGAAATGCAAATATGTTGAAATATCATTTAGTAAAAATCCATGTTTTCTGAACATTTTGAAATGTAGGCCACAATGTAAATGACAATCGGGCTTATGTATTTCTCACACATATGGTGAGCTTGGTATTTTACATAGAAGTATATAGTGTTTTGCTGTTGTGTAAAATGCAAATGTCTGTGATATGGTATTCATATGTTTTTTTCTAGTTATTGATCTGCTGTGCATAGCCTGCTTTTTCATAGACTGAATGGGTCTTTGCTGTGTCAGTGTTTGCATTGTTATTTGCAGACTGTGTGGAATGCCCTTCAGTTCAACACTGGTTTTGTATCTGCTTACAACTCTTTTGGTGTTTTTTTTTTTTTTTTTTTTTTTTTTTTTTACAATATACTTGTATCTCATATGTGTGATTAGTTGTGCAGATAGGTGTCTCATTGCAGCATTTCATAATCAACAAGCATCATTGAGATGTTTGCATTCTGCAAGCTACTGATTGTTAATAATTCTAGGCAGGTCATGCATACCGTTGTAGACATACGATACTGTTTGTATAACATATACTAGATTCTCATGTGTCACAAGCTGTGACTGTGTTTATGACTGAACATTATAACTATTTGTTACTATTGTATTCCTTATTTCGATGTGGGGTTAGCCAACTATCATGCTGCCTGGCTCAGATGTTTGTCATATGGCTTGCACAATTTCCACAATATTGTCATCTCACTTTGTCTTCATTTTAACAATGTCGGTGGTTGTTCACATGATTCGTTATATGCAGAGACTACAATTTACATTCACACACAGACATAACTGCTTATGGATCACATGCAAGGAAAAAGAGTGGAAACAATGACATGCTGTCAGATACTCACCTAGACAGTTTATCGAGGCAGATAATATTATGAAGCAGCACAGGTCCCAATAATAATGTTATTTTGATATTTACAAGCTTTTTTTGTCAAATTTCTATTATGAGGCAGTGTCGGGCATGATTCCATTCAAATGTCAGGATATATTACACATGCATGCTTTGCATACGTTTGCCATGCTTCATGCTGGCCAGTAAGAAATGCTGAGAAGATGTTACAATCTTCACTTGTAAGCTGTATTATGCATGCCATTGCACGACCTTGATTGAACTGCTTACATTTGTGATGGATACAATCTCCCTGACATGTTCTGTTATTGGAAATCCATAACTATAGATAAAGGGGCATAGGGAAGATGTTGTGTGTATTAGGAGACATTCACAAGCATCAGATGTGTTGATTATAATTGTGCAGCTGGATAATGTTTGCACCACTTCAAATGTATCTGTGTTTTAAATAAGAACTTAGATGTATGCTATTACACCTTCAGTCTCATCTTTGTATTTGTATATCTCACATGTAGATAGGATATTAATCAGTGTATGTGTGATTGCAGATGTGCACATCAGTTTCATTTTAACATCAGCTATGATCTTTACTGGAATGTGCGGCATGATATACACTTGTTTTTCATTGTTATGGTTTTGTCTACTGACAAACATCACATATAGTGGCACACTGAACTATGATCATGATGTATTTTAACATTTCATGAGGACTGTTTTCTGCCTGTTCATTGTATTACAGTGTGTATGTTATGCAGACAGGTAGTATCAGGTATGCTTATGTAGTTTTAGTCCTGTGTTGTGATTCATCTTGACAGAGCATGGGAACCATGTACTATTACCATCAGATGTAGATGATGAATGCATACCAGGCCACTGCTGAAGTCCTCAGATGATGATAATGATAAGGAAGCTGGACTCACACGTACATGAGCCAATATGCCTTCTGTGCCCTGGAGAATATGACACTAGGAACAACAGAAAGACAGTTATTGGGAGGAGATCCAGCAGAATGTGACAGATGTGTTTAGAATACAGATGAGGGGCATGATGGGTAATTTTTTCCAGGATACAGCAAGGGCTATGCATGACTCATTCAGAGAGGTAGCCTGAGAAATCATTTGAAATGCTCATCCCCATAAGATCGGTTCCTCAGGTCTGCAAGTATAGTGTGTGTGCTCTAATTGTGTTATGCTGCCAACATGTTGATTGCCATATAATTGACTTGACTGTATATGCAGTCTTGTGCATACATACCATGCAGTTGCTATGCTTATGTGTTACATGTGTAAACATACCATGCAGATATCGTGACATTTAATTATGTTTCAATTTGTGCATGACACATTAACACATTGCACCTTCCTCCCACATTCAGCAGTCCAGCGATAAACCTGCAGCTAGTGCTGCAACAATTACCATGTAAATGTGTTTTAATGAGGGAAACTGACAGACCATACCAAAGCTCCGCACGGATGACAAGTGCAAAGGCCAAAAAGTAACCAATAGTTCAAAAACAGACAGCCAGCACAATTAGATGAATCCAGGACGGTATTCTGGAATAAGAAAAGGAAAACTGGTTTCGGCCTAAAAAAGCCTTTTTCAATGCCAGAAATTATTATTGTTTATAATACGTCCTTGTTCTCATTATACTTGTGTGTTAACCAATGTACATTGTTGAAATTTATATGCATAACCTGATAAGTTTTTTCATCTGTAGTTGTTAGATTTGTGCAAATATTATTATATGTCATTGGTGTGTGTATGTGTATTGACATTCCTTTAATGTAATTTCCATGTAGGCAACTGACAGTCATACATATACGCCTACACCAGTGTGATGCCTTTGACATGGTATATGTGTGTCACATATATGTATTCCATTACACATTTGTTTAGGTTGTGTACACCTACTTGTTTATTTAGCAGCAATGTTGCTGTTTTTCTGCAGTACTGTTGTTTAGCTCTGTGTTTGGGTGTTCACCTTTCACGTGGATTGTCAGATGTTCAGTTCTTTCCTCTGCTGGAGTTATCCAGCATTCTTAGCTTTGCATTTGCTCATGTGTGATGTTGCTTGGCTTACACTCTCACTGCTGACAGACTACTTGGATATGTGTTTATTTATCCAATGTGTACTATGATCCTTATTTATTACCCTATAACACACATCTACCATTAGTCATACTCATCCAGGAATTACTGCCACACAGTTTCCAGCATATAATACATGATAGTGCATAGGTAGATATGTTTTTTTTATTTTGCATTTCACTATGGCTGGTATGCATTCCCACCCTGTTTAACAACTTTCCATTGCCCACATTGTACCGTGTGCCATCTATGAAACTTACCTGTCCTTCTTGATTTTTTGCAACCTTCATCTGTCATGTGTTGTCATATTTGTTCTAGGGATGTACCTGCTGTTATGGCTTTCTCCTCCTCTTTCGCTATCTTTACTTTTCCTTCTATTCTTAATAAATAAATAAAAAATGGGGCCTATTTCCACCAAAAAAAAAACTACACATACCCCTCAGACTTTCCCTCTGATTTTCCTATTCCAACATACCTCTTGTGTGTCCCTCTTCTTCACCCATACCCCATATTTGCTTTTCTATCTCTCACTTTCTTTTAGTGTGTGTATTACCTGTATTCCCCACACAAGTCTTACACCCATTTCCACCTAATGTTAGCTGTGGTGATTTGGTCATGATTGCCCTTTGCCTCTATTAATTTTTTATTCGATAATTTAAGGCTTCCTTAAGTGATAGCTAGCATATTTTAATAATAACTGATTGACAGTGATATTCTAAAGTTCTCCTTAAGCTTTCTGGAGAGATTTTGTTATAGATATTTATTTCATTCTGTCAGAATTCTTGAATTGTGAGATTCTTTCTGCAACTTTGTTAATGTACATCATGCTTTGACAGTGATTTTTCATTACTTATGGATTACTTGTGAGTAATAAACAGTGCAACATTGCTACTGAGATATTCCACTGTGCGCTCAGATATTTGGAGTTCACTGTGGCACATTTACATCTTATATGGTTATCCACAACTTTGCAGCTGATATCAGCATAATGTCCAGGACTACATGAACTTTATGGAATCCAGTCCAATATGCGTCTTTTTCCTCCAATATGTGAAAAAAATCTTTCATCAAACTTTAACATACTCCATGAAACAGGCTACCTAATGAAATTAGTTTTATACAGTCTTTCTCTTTAAAAAAGGTGACATCACACCTATCTCAAGAGAACAATTGTAAGTGTTATAGAGATGTTGGATAGTATACTTGCATTTTTATATTGTGCAGTTAATAGAATGTATTTGACCTCTTTCAGATCTTGAACATAATAATTAGGTACTGGATCTTAACAGAAGTTAATTTCTGATATTTGATCTAACTTTGTACATAATCATTCCTTTTATAATAATTGCTCAGATGAGTATTTTCTATGCTTACCACTCTTGATTTGTATTTTATGTGTTATCAGCTGTTTGTTTCTTAATTACTGGTTGCTGTTGTAATTGCAAAATGACCAGGGTAGTGGATAAAAAAGGTCTTATACCAATCCATCCATCTGGTTATCACTAACTTACTAACCAACTAACTATCTAGATATCTATTTATAAAAAGTTTATAATCTTGCTTAAGAAGGACATAAGTTGTGGGCTGTCTTGAGCAGATAACGCTGTAAGAGCAGCACATTAATTCAGATTGCAGACTATTGGATGGGTATGGAAAGTCGCAATATTATTTTGTATTTAGAAAAGGTTTTTGCAGAGGTTACTGGTCATTGCTCGTATTGTGTATGAATGTGGAAAGGATGTAAATAGCATAAAGAAAGAATTCTAGTAATAACCCCCCTCATTTAATGTGCAAAATAATGTTACACAGGTCTAATGCGTGGATAATGCAGAAAAGAGTTGATCTTAAAGTTCTAATTTTCTGGGAGGCAAAAGCTAAACTATTTGGAATATTTTGCATTCAAAACATGCTGAAAGGGACAGTCCTTTCAGAAGGTACTATGGAAGTATCATCAAGTCAGAGATGAGTGAAAATGGCAAATACTTTAATTCTGAAGGTGTTTGATATGCAAAGAACTGGTCTTGTAGGAGTTGACTAATGCTGCTAAGGGCTTGATTTGTTGTTGGAGGCATGAGCATGCAGTGGCAGCAGGTACACCTCACCCCTGGACAAAATAAAATGGATGCACAGCCTACATTGTAGATGAAGAGTCATCGTAGAACTCTTCCTCCACCTTCTGAGTCTAGGGCATAGAGTTCCAGCTTCACAAGTCCTCTCTTCCTGAAGTGGTGCTGAGTGGAGCAGAGATGAGAAGTAGGAGAGAACATTTGAGGACCCATCCAGAATGAAGACTATGGGGCAGAGAAAGAAGGTCATGAATATTAAAAATTTCAAGGATGATAAGGCTGCTTATTATGACCACTACACAGGTGAGCAGGACAGTTAGATTGTCTGTTAAAGATGCCAGTCAGATTGTGCCAAGGATGTTCATCATGAGGATTAACAGAACTGAGCAATGCCCTCATTTATTGTCAAGTGAAGAGGGCATATAAAATCCTATACTTCCCTAATACATATTCATCCTTTAACAATTCACTATAGTGATACAAACCTGCATAATGCCAAAATGTTTACAGGCAGTGGTGCTCATCAGAAATAAAGTAAATCACACGGAGATTCTCTGTACTTCAGCTATGTTATGGGACTCTGAAACTCTCTTCTAATTTCTTAACAACAAATCTCCATCTTAGTGATTTTACAACTATTCTGGAAAGACAACTAAGTAACAAATTGCTTGCATTCATAACTAGTTTTTAAACATGTAGTTTAGGAGTCCATTGAGAAGCCTAGCCCAAACTCTCAAAGCATTGTCTGGTTATGTGACATACTCAACATCACATAGTAGGTAATCAAAGGCTGAGAGAATCAATGCAGTGCTACAGGAAGTAGCTTGTTAACAGCTCACAACTTTAATACTCTATACTAACTGCTCTCTACATCTCTTTATCTCAGAATAGAGCTTTCTTATTATGTGCTAATGGAGTAGTAATCTATACCATAAGTGAATATCAATACCTTTCATCTGATGAGCAATATACGAAAAGCGTTATCTCTCATAATGTAAGAGAACTGTACAAAATTATGTATGTATATTTCTCTATTGTATTTAACTGTTACTTATTCATTTATTTTATGCAATTCTTTCCTATAGGATCATGGGATCATATGTAGTTACTAGGCTAATGGCCCTAGAGCCCTTACAAGTCTAGCCAAGTTCTACCCTTATTTCCACAATCAGCACCTATTGCCCCTGTCCAAGAGGGACACAGGTGTAACCCCTGGGGTGAATTTATGGTTATCCATCCAATCGTCCCGACTGTCTTTGAAGAGGGCCAATGAAGTGCTCTGTTTGACATGAAGTGGGAGTTTGTTCCAAAGGTGTGAAACCTCTGGGAGACAAATCTGTCCCTCAAGCAGGTTCTATTAATATCACATACCGAGTCAAGGCCTTTAGAGTGAGTAACCTATGTAACATTTGACTTGTGGATATGCAGCATTTCCAATAAAGCAGGGTCAGAGATTGCCTTATATGCAAGGCAGAGATTGCCACTGAATAGTCTTTATGAAACAGAATAAAGTGACAGTGATTTCAGATGATCCACATAGGACAGATGCTGAAGAACTTGAATTTTCCTTGTGAGGATCCATTGTGGTCTCTGCAATTGCTGCAGGTTCTTGGAAAGGTACTTCCCAAAAAGGGCGTTGTACTCAATTATTGGCCCGATGAGAGAAGAGTACAGAGAGAATATAACTTCTTTTTTTTCTGGAGGCAATGCCCTTACTTATGAGATGAGCAATATAGAATGCCCTTCTTACCACCGTGGAGACATGGTGATCAAAGGTAAGGTTTCTGTCAACCTGTGTGCCCAGGTCTCTCACCATTGAGTACGTACTTAGGGTGTTGCTATTGATGTAGTAGTTAGCAGGAACATCGCTCTTACTGAAAGGGATGATAATACATTTCTTTTGCATTGAGTTTAAGGCCATGACTTTGGCACCAATCATTTGTTTGTGTAAGACCCTCTTGTAAGATGTCAGCATCATTTGGAGTTTCTTTGAGAGCTCCCAGTTTGCAGTTATCAGCACACTTTGTCACCCACAGAACTTTAGTTTTTGCTTGTACTTTGGATAAATAGATTCCAAACAGTAGAGGTCCCAGGACTGGATCCCTGTGGAACACTACTGGTTACAGGACTGCTGCTGGAGGTGGATTCCCCTATTTTGACTATATGTGTTCTATCAGTGATCCAGTTAGCAACACATCTAACAATATAAGGATTAATACCTATCTGGATGAGTCTGTCAATGATGCCTGAGTGGGGGATAGTATCAAAAGCCTTACTAAGTCTTGGTAGGTGTATAAACAGATTTCTTCTCGTCCAGGGCCTTGGTGACTATGTCAAAGAAGTCCACCAGGTTTAACAGGCATGATCTCCCTTTGACAAATCCAAACTGAGTAGGGTCAAGTGTTTGGAGATTACCTACAGCTTTGTTGATATGGCCCATGAAGACTCGCTCCATGACTTTACAGATAAAGCTAGTCAGGCTAAAAGGTCTGTAGTTCCTAGGGTCAGTGAAAGCACCACCTTTGTGCAAGGGAATAACTGTGGCCATTTCCCATTCATCTGGGATGAAGCTGGTGCTTAGGTATAACTGAAAATAGTACCCAATGGTGTTGCCAGTTCTTGTTGCAGCCCATGTAGAATGCAGCTTGGGATGTTATCAGGCCCCACAGATGCTGTGTTTTTGGCCTTAGAGATGGCATTTACCACCTGCTCCTTTAAGATACAAGTTAGGAGACAGGTGGTAGGGATGTCGATGGGTATGTGTGGCAGGGAGAGGGGAGTGAAGTTTTCACAGAACCTGTCAGCCAACAGGTTAGCTATGTCCACAGGCTCAATATATGTGGCATCCTTAACTACCAGTTTGGCACAAATCTGGGCCTTTCCTTTTAGGTTACAGATGTAACTAAAGAATGCCTTATGGTTGTCCTTATCTGAAGAAGCTAATTTGAATTTGTAGTTTGCCTTGGAGGACTTCACAAGAAATCTTATTTGCTTGTTTAAGCTGAGGATGGAGTGTTTCCAGTTTAGGGCTCAATCCCTCTTACTCTTGGACAGCAATTTTTTCTCTTATTGTAAAGCATGTTAATGGCATTATATTTTTTTATTATCTATGTAACTGAAGCGTATATTGATTCCAAGAATTTGCATATACAGGTATGTTATGCTGCAATCTAAGATTACTTTTTGTATTAGCTTTAAAATAATTTGACTGTTGTTGTCATTTTTATTTGTGGATTTTCCCCCGTGCTTCTACTGAAAAGTTGTTATGCCTGGACGAACTATTTCTATAAATAAAGGGAAATAAATAAATAAAAGTTTTATAAGATAAGAGCAGGTGCTGGTTGTGGAGGCAGATTGACAGCTGTATGATCTAACAACATTTCATGTGCTTCACATTAACAGGAAAGGATACCATTCTATAAACTGTCAGGTTGTCTGTAATGCCCAAGGGATCATCTACAATATGTGTGAAGATAACCCAGGAATTTTTCACAACTCACACATATAGCATACCTGCAAGGTATACAGAAGATTTGCTAGGGGTGACTTTCCACAAGGGCATCTATTGGGGGATGTAGGATATGCACTGGAGCCCTGAGTCATGACACCCATGAGAAACCAACCGAACCTCACTGAGCAAGGATACAATGAGGCCCATGATCAAACTAGAAATATCATAGAATGTGAGTTTAGATTGCTCAAATCAAAGTTCCAGTGTCTAGACACATGAGGAGGTGTCCTGCAGTACAGCCCGGGAACCTCTGCTCATATACTCACATTCTGTGCCATGTTACACAATATAATTCTCAGGAAACAGATTCAACAAGGACATCAAGGGACAGGACCACAAGCAAGGATAGCAGCATCTGATACAGATGAGGAGTCTGAGGAAGAACGACCAGTGGCAAATAGTCCAGTGTGAAACCTGATGCCTGTCAAACTCCATAACCTTTACTTTACCATGTAATTACTGTGTTCCGATAGCATCAGACAGGGAGAACCCCCAATGACATAATTTTACCTGCAGTAATGATGAAGTAAGTGTGCGACTTTTAAGAAAAAAAAAAAAAAATATATATATATATATATATATATATATATATATATATATATAAAACCAAGTACTCTCATATGGCAATATGTATATGCCCCTAAGCAGAGCATTTGTCTGAGGTGTACAGTTATGTTAGTAATAGCTTATATGTCTAATGTTTGTAATAAACAGCTATGTATTCTACCCAATACTGTGCATCAAACATTTCAGCTGATCACTGTATATAAATCACCGAATATATCAATGATACTGACATTTGCACAGTATAGCAGTAAAAAAGACTGAAATACCTACTGCTTCAACTGCATTACTTACAATAGTAACTGAAGTACAGTAAGATTCAACAGTTATATAACCAATCATTCACAAATGAGAAGGAACAAGAAATCCAAACCTTTCTTCTGCAATGCATATTCATAAAAGCAAGCTTGTGAGTAAGCAAGCATTAGCTATCCACTTTGTGCTTAGCACTTATATGCAACTCTAAGTCCCATAGATATGTACGAAGGGTAGGGGCAGTCATCATCATTTGTACAGGGTGGGGGTAGGAGGTCAGGGCTGACACCAAAAAAGTGAGTGCGTGTGAGTAAAAACACACATATTGATTAAACTATACAGTTGTCAAGGCCAGTAACAAGAGATGTTTAGCTTTCAACAGTAATAGCCTGTATATGTGTGAGATGGTATGGGCAAGTTTTTGTTTTCAATGTATGTGTATGTCTGCATGAATACAATCAAACACTGTGTTAGCACTATGTCCTGGCATCTCAGATGGATGTGAGCCATGCAAGGTAGAGTAGCCAGTTCAGCACTGTTGCTCCTGAGAAGAAGATACCCCTGTCAGAAGTTGCACTGCTACTTCCATTGCCATTGCTAGAAGTTAGGGTGCTATCTGAATGTGAATAATGTCTGACAAGCTCTCATCATGATTACATTCAGGATCAGGATCCCATGGCCTACTGCATCTGGGTGTGGACACCACAATCATTAATGGAGCAGTGGAAGTAATGCCACTACATGAGCAAGATCTGGCATGGCCATGTTGGCTAACACCAGATGATATAGTGGCCCTCAGGCCACATGGATGCCCACCAACCTCCCTGCAGCTATTCTGTCACAAACACTGCCTGATCTAGTATGTTATTCATCCTGTCCTAAGAGTCACCCACAGGGTTCAGGCAGTCACACACATTAGAATGCATAGCATTTAGTCTCACACTATCTCTTCTGAGGTCCTGGTTGAACATGCCTGTGCCTTAATTATGACCTTACACATATGACTGGTAGCACGTAATGACACACAAGTATCAGAAAGAGGATGGACAGCAGTCTTCCACCAGCACCTCTACTAAGGGTCCAGTGTGACACTTCACCCTAATGATGGCTATAGGGAGAATCAACCAGCTGTGCAACTGGAGTAACCACACTACTCTAATCGACTGTATCACCTTCACCTCCTCCTATATCAGAGGGCTCCATGATATGAGTATGCATAGGTATACTGACTGTGTCTGAAATATGGGCAGAGGATGTGGGAGCCACAACCTCAATGTCAGACTAACCCTGTGCACCCCAGACTGTGCCTCGTCATTACCATCATCATCATCATAGGCTACCAATAGTCTGACTTCAGTTATAGGAGTTTCACAGTGCCACTAGCAGGATCACCTATGATAGCAAGCAATAAACATAACAAATAAAAGAATATGGATTGATATTGGATCAAATCTTTGTTATAAAAGTTATTTCAAACTATAATAGATGCTAAAGCAAAATCTTTCTCATTTATATTTAACTCTACTTTATATACACTAATAATAAAAAAAGGTGTAGTTATTTTTGCAGGTGGTCTTGCAGACTGCAATCCAGATATCCCTGTATGTAAGGAGTGGAGATGAAATAAGGCTGATAAGTATCACAATGCAAATGACACAGAGAACAGAGAACAGTCTCTTTAAATCTGCAAATTAAGAATCATATAATACAAAAATCTACTAATCAATTGAATTTTCCATTGCCCCAAACACGGCCCTCTATCTCTCTTTTACTGTGTTGTGTAACCCACACTTATGTATGGATTTAGATATATCAGACATATATAAAGATATCAAAAAGGACAGTTGAATTATTTTTATTTTTCATACCTGGAAATTCTGCTTGATACACACTGAGTCTGCTGTCCATATCAGCACCAACATCAATGATTCAGTGTGAACCCTCTGTTGATTTATCTAGATCTCTGACAGTGGAGAGAAACTCCTCTGTTTCTGCAAATGGTAATTCTGTAGCAGGACTGCCCCATGTAGCCATCTGAGTCTGAGTAACTGCAGCTGTGCTATTGTGGTCAGAGGTTATTATATAATTTGCTCTATGTTGTATCTGGGAGTATGTTTTCTCATGTCCTCAAACAACATTGATGTCATTGACCACTTACTGACATACCCTATCTCAGAATACTTCTCTCTAAGAGAAAAGCTCCATGATGATGGAAGGCCTGGCTAATTACCTCATTTTCTGCATCACTGGGTGTCAGCTTGCAGACTGCAGATGTCATGAGTACCATAGTCCTGGATGAGATGAAACAGAAAACAGGCACAAGAAGAAATGTTGAATACACAGAGATTATATCTGTGGACTCAATTATGTATGAATGTATACTTCCATCATGCACACAGCATTTGAAAAGATAATGTTCCCTATTACTACATAAAAGTTAAGATAGCCCTAGCCTCTACAAATGTAATAAAATTAACAACTATAACAGTTTGGTAATGAGGACAACAGTTGTGCAACTGTGTAAGTCATCATAACATTAATAATATTGTCACATTGTCCAAGTCGAGCTGGAGAAAACAATTATAGTGGCATCTCAACTTGTGTGGAGGACAAGCAAGTAGATATCACAACTTTAATACATTCTTTGGGCTACAGATGTAAAACCAAATGAGTTTGCAAAGAGGGTATTCCACACTTTTCTGCAATAACTGTTCAAATTCCCAGAAAATAAAGTCTACACCATTATGTCAGGAAGAATTCTTAAAAACCCTTGGTACTGCAGACAAATAACTGATATATATGGGCTATGCCAACAGTAAATGTTAAAATGCAGATAGATAAACTGATAGTTGTATTGGGTATTGCAATCCATCATTAATGTTAAAATAAAAGTATTCTGTAAAACATAGGTTCATAGGTTGGTACTGAGCTATCTGCCCGAAGGCATATATTAGCCCAGCCACATTGTGCGGGATTCACCGCCCCTTTAGTAGTTCCCTAGACCCTTGTACTAGCAGCTAGTACCCTTGGCCCCTATCTAGTAGTGCTGTTGGTGTGATCCCCAGTGTGAACATTTTGTTACCCATCCACTCATCAAGGTTCCTCTTGAAGAGTGATAGTGAGGGGTTCTGTCTTATGTAGATTGGGACCCTGTTCCATAGTAAGGGAAGTCTCTGCGAAGAGAATCAATCCCTCCAGCATGTTCTGTTCATTGTTGTGTTGAGGTTTATATCCCTAGAGCGTGTAGCTCGAGTAGATTTGGTTTTGCTAAGATGGAGCATGTTCAACAATTCTGGGTTGGACATGGCTCTGTATGTTAGACAGAGATCGCCTCTGAGAAAGCGGTATGCAACAGAGAACAGTCTTAGCTTTTTCAATTGTGCTGCATAGGGCAACTGTTTGAGGTCAGTAATTCTCTTGGTTAGGTACCTCTGTGGTTTCTCCAGCTGCTGGAGATGTCTAGCCAGGTACATTCCAATTGGTGCATTGTACTCAATAATGGGTCTGATGAGGGAAGAGTAGAGGGGCACCATTACATCCTTAGATCTTGATGCGAACCCTTTCATGATCAGATGGGTCACATAGAAGGATTTTCTAACCACTTTGGCAACATGGTTATCAAAGGAAAGTTGGCTATCTACTTGGGTCCCTAGATCCCTTATTTCTTCTTCAGATTTCAGAGGATTACCTCCTATGTTGTAGTTTGCGGGTACTCTGTTTTTTCGAAAGGGGATTACTACGTATTTTTTTGCATTTAGCTTGAGACCATGGCTTTGACACCATGCATCAGTCTCATTTAGGCCCTTCTGGAGGATCTCCATGTCGGCCAGAGACTCTATTGTTGCACCCAGTTTGCAGTCGTCCACAAACTTAGTCAGCCACAGCCCTTCCATGCTTGCCTGTACTTCTGAGAAGTATATGCATAACAGGAGGGTCCCCAGGACAGAGCCCTGAGGCACACCACTCATTACTGGTCTGGATTTGGACATAGATCCCGCTACTCTTACTTTATGGAATCTGTCTGAGAGCCAGTTTGCGATCCATCTTGTAACGTAAGGGTTTATGCCCAGGCTGGTGAGCTTATCAATAATACCCGAATGGGGAATGGTGTCAAATGCTTTAGCAAGGTCAAGGTAAGCCGTGTGTACCTCCTTTCCCTTATCTATAGTCTGAGTAACTGTCTCAGAATCCATCAGGTTCAGGAGGCATGATCTGCCCTTGATGAAGCCGAGCTGTGTGGGGTCCAGCGACTGGAAGTTCCCAATCTCTCCATTTATGAGTTCCATAATGATTTGCTCCATAGCCTTACAGATCAGACTGGTTAGGCTTATTGGTCGGTAGTTCCCTGGGTCAGTTGTGGCCCCACCCTTGTGTACCGGGTACATAGCAACATACCTTGCAAAGAAAGCAGTTTAGAAAGTAGATAAATCTTCTCAAAGTGTATATAGTAATATTCAGCTCTCTTGATCCATTTTCCACACTATGATACAAGTTATTTAGCTACATGATTACCTTTTTATAGTGGGAATTCAGCTGTCTGGGCACTGTGAGTATGCAAATTAGGTGCTAAGCCATTAGCATTCATGAATACCATAATTGTCATTAAATGCAGGGATGGTAAACATGGTGTAAGGACATACACAGTTGCATGTACAAGCCCTAGCAATGGAATGGCAAGCATTGAGGTGTTACCTGCTATTGACTTGCAGGTGGTGATGACTAGTCTGACTGCAGGAACAATCAGTGTTTCAGTCTCCCTTGCTTGATATACACTTGCTAAGGCTGTATCACAGAGAACGGACTTATCAAAAATTCTGAAAGTACATTGAGTTAGGACAGCAACATAACTAACATTCAAATGTTGTTTTTATGACCACAGTTCCTGTCTCTTACTAAGAAATGCTGTGCATAGTTGATGGTTTATATTACTCACTGATACAGATACCATATGCAATAAAATTAGATAGATTTACTGTTAGGAAAACACAGATAAGGGAATGAGACATACTAAGTAAAGAGAAGAATAAAGCTTCAGTGTTCCCACTCTTTATTTATTATTGTGTGAGTGCATGAGTATCTTAACTGGTACCAATATCCCATTCATCCAGACATGCACTGACAAATGACAAATGACAGCTTTCAGAACTTGTTTATGTTGCACTTTAGTGTGATGATACAATGTTACATTCTAAGTAGATCTAATCTACATTTTATTTCATGTAAAAATATGTTTGTGTCTCTGGCAAATTTGGGAAATAATTATAAATATTCTTAATACACTGGTTTTATTGTTGAAATCCATACAGGTTAATGTTGCAAGATAAAGTTGAGGACATATCAGAAATGTATGTTTTAAAGTACTTGTTTAACAATGTGTTGTTTTTTCCTTTTATCCTTTGCATATCATTTGGCATTGAGCACCACTAAGTGGCAGCAGTCAGTAACAGTGACTGCCAGTTTACTTCCTTAGTTAAGTACTGAAAAATTGTATTTGGAATGCTAGCAGTAGTACAATTCAGACTGGCACTAATGTGCATTCTTCAGCATTGTGGTCAGTACTGAGTGAAGACATTTCAGCTGTTACATTCCTAACTTTGCGGCACAATATGCAAGTGAAATGAGCTCAAACAAACAGTACAGGTGATGCAGGGTTCAGATCCTGTTTACAGTTCATTTTAATGAGGGAAGTTATAATAAATATTGAAATTCATTTTGGTATATGAATGTGTTGCAGTGGGAAACTCAGGTAATCTTAGAATGCTAAGGACACAATATGGAGGAGGTGAAACCTGAAACTTTATAAGTTGTGATAATACAAAAGAAGTAACTTGACATGTGAATAACTGTCTTGCATATGATGGATCACTTTTCCCCCAGGTAGTAATCCTGACAGAAATAAATGTCATTTGAAATTATGCCTGTATTAACTATGTGTGTTGTAACAAACATGAAATCATTTCTACTCTTTCTTGTCCCCTTTGCCATTACCATGGCATTACCTGATATTGTGAGACAAAAAATGATAGTTGTGATATGGCAAGGAGATGTGAGAAACCTAAATATGCCAATGTAATGGACTACTTGCTCTGCTCATTGCTAGCTATACACTTTCCTTCATTTCATGCTCCTTTTAATTGTTATCCAAAACAATTTTTGTAATTGGTTTTAATATTGTATTCTGCATTTGTGCACTCCTTGGCAGAGTGCAGTCAAGTTTCATAGTTTGAAGGAAAAAAGTAAAAAAAAAATATTAGTCTCTCCTTCAATAGTGAAAATAAGCCTGGTGTCAGTGCATGGCCATCAGCACCCAGGATAGTAATGACTGCATAGAATGCACCTGACAGATGTCCAACTCTGTGGTACAAGGTATAAATGAAGTGAGCTTAGAGGAAAAGGATAGATGATCCAAGATTCAAATCCTCATTTCAGATAATTTTACTGAGGGGGTAAAAGATTCCCAGTAGTAAAAAGAAGATGTGATATGCATGATTTTAAATATGAAAGTTAAATTCCTAATAATCTGTTATAGAAATGAATTTACTGGTGAGTTAAGGTCATGTGAAGATGATTAATCTGTCATTATAAGGCACTTACTACATATACCCTTTTATTATTTAAACTTTCCTTTCAATTATTCCCAATATGTGTTCCTTTTCATTTATTTATTTTTTTATTTTACCCTCTGTATTTGCAGGCTGCTCAACAGGTTGTAAGTAAGGTTAACTACCAAAGGAAAAGCATGAACACGCAAATGAGCCTGGTATTGGTGCATGGTTGTCAATACTCCAGATAGTAATTACTGTATTAAATGTACCTGTTATCTTCCTGTCTCTGTTGCACAAGTTGTAAATACAGTGGCTTTAGAAAAAACACAGAGTTGCTTGTTAGTTTTGACTGTGGTGTCAGCTGCAAAGATAGACACACATTTTTGAATTACACACACTGTGTGTGATAAATACTGAATGTGCTAGTCCTTTTGACTTGTTACCAGCATGTTGTAGTAGTAAAATCATCAATAATTCTTGCTAATGACATTTGCAATGCATGATGTCAGAAATCATTTATAACATGTGAGTACAGATATTTAAGAACAAAATTAGTGTTGAGATATGTATAATATATGACAGCTTACTTATTTGCATAACATAAGTATCACTCATTACAGTAAGACAGTGCCCTTTCAAAGTATGTCTGTCACTGACCCAGGCAACTGATAAAGGAGACAATAATGACAGTTCTGAGGATGGGACTAGATTCTCACTGTTCTTAAGTCTAACATGGTGCACCCTGACTTTCCCTACCCTTCCAACTCATGGTATCCCCCAACCTTTTGTCCCCATCACCACTGTTGTCTATTTTGTATATCCTATATGTCTGTACCTGCTTCCTAACCTAGCCTACCAACCTGACCCTGACATTCATAAGTCATAAGCTCTTTCCTCAAGATTCCTCTCTTTTTTGAAAAATACAGAAAATGTGAAACTGTCTCACAAAAAAAAAAAAAAAATACACCACATACATAGCTCTCCACTTCACCTATGTGTCTTCTTGACACACTTGATTTGGTTCAGTTGGTTATGCAGCATTATTTTGTTTGTATCAACCATCCCTGTTATGGGGACTGTCCTAAGTCATGGAACTTTTTGTACAATTCTACAATTATGCTGTGAAGAAGTGGATAGCTATGGTGCTATTCCACCACTCTCTTGCAATTTACTGCATTCTTTCCCCTGTGCCCTACCCTCTGTATGTCCCCCCATTTTCACTGCTTTCCTATCAACCACTTTTTCACACATTTAATCTTGTCAAGAAATAATATAATCATATACATAATAAATGGCCAGAAATGACTCATGGAAAGTCTTAACTTTTTGCCCTCACATTTACGTGGAGGTTGGCATAGTGCAACAATGCTGAGTGATGGTAAATGCTGTTTAGCATCCTATGGCAAAAGCTGAATATTTTAATTTCAGCTGCAGTAGTCTGGTTACTTTTCTGTGAATATACTTAAATCCACTGTGCTATGGGAACACAGAGTAAAGGCAAACTAAATGTAAGACTATAAAACAGTTACTGTAATAGTTCTTAGGCTGATGCATGCAATAAACTAGAAGTTGCAGTGTGGAATTTTGAAATAATTCCTGTTTGCAGACTGACGTTTTTGCATAGTTTTACAAGTTTGATTACAACTGTAGGTCAAAAACTTATTTCATGACATTTCCTCTTCCTTTCATATAGATAACTGCAAATGTCTGTATTTTCCTCAGTTAACAACATTTTATTAATATACCATTTGAACAGTGCAGCAAGATGTTGCTTGTAAAAACATTGAGGCCCAACAGGGAGACTTAGTAAATGACCCTTATCCTGCTTATGTGTTAATGTTTGTTTCACTCTCCTACCCTTTCTTGCTCCCTATAGCAAGAACTTGATTGTACAGAGCATGGCAGCTTAATAATGAGATAATAAATAAAAGTAATACACCATATATTTGGCCCTACATGTCTCACAAAAAGTATTATTTCCGTTCTTCTCTCTATCTTTCTGTCTCTCTCTCTCTACATTCACCCTTTCTGCCTAAGATGTCACTGTCCTTCAGCTGTGTTATTTAAAGCGTATAAAGTTGGAATTCCTTTGTGGTATGATGAGATAATATTCAAATTTCTATACATATTTTTGCATACTTTCAAGGGTTCTAGTTTAGGCATTATCTAAGTGTTACAGACTTTTTGTAGTACACTATTTCCTGTGTAGCTCATGTTGACATATTATTATGAGCCAACATTATCCTGTTTCTGTCATAATTTACTTGGTCCCTGCCTCCCTCTACCACTGCCTATGTATCCTCTCCTTTCTGTGTCATTAGTCTTCTTCCTCTGCATTTGTGCAATATCTGGCACTGAACAACAACTGCAACTGAGGCTAAATGGAAGTACACAACTTATGCAAAATCTTGTGAGTTTTGCTTCCACTTACATGTCTGTGGTGCCATTTATACTGCTGTGTTTAGCTATATATAGTCAGTTTAATCTACCTTTTAACAAGCTGAAGAACTGAATATACAGCTGTGCAATAATAAAGTCTCATGCAAGTAAGTGTTCAGTTCGAATAGTTTTAAAATGTGTTTCTAATTATGTGCAATATTAGTCTGCCTACCTGCATGTCCGTAATGTAATAGCTAGGTGTTATATGCATAAATGTCTGAAAATAGTCTATATGTTGTCTGCACATCGAGTCCGGAGATACGGAATTTCATTCAGTTTTGCAGTCATGTGATTTCTGAATGACAATAAAGTTTACTTTGACTTTTTTTGACTTTGACTTTTTTACAGATGTCAAGATGGTAATGAAGATAATGCATACATTCTCATTTTCTGCAACCTGCTGTCACATAGAAACTTTGGGAAGTGTGACTTTCTACATGGAGCGTTTAGGTAATACTCAGGTCTGTAGATCTTTCCTGGAATCATAACTCTTGCTCTCTTAGTGCAAGAAATCCAGACAAAGCCTAAAATAATGGGGGGGGGGGGCAGAAGCTCACAAATAAGGTCAGATTTTATATATTGCTCTTATAATCTAAGAAAGTTGCTAGAATAACAGGATTTGTCTTATGGTGTATTTTTCTGAAGGATATGAAGTCTGAAACTAAAATATATGTCATTATTTACTGGCTTCAATACTCAGTGATTTTCCAGAAAATCACATATTTTATGTAGGAAAAGACCAAAAATATGAGGCAAAAATCTGGACATTCTGTGAAAATCTGGACAGTTGAGAATTATGCTAGGAATGTTCTCAAGGTTCAAATCCAAATGCATGCAAAACCCATTCTGAATGCTTTTCTATGACTCCTGAGGTGTAAATTTTTGCTACACCTTTTCTTAACAGACCTTTATCCTGATGCTAATGGGATTGGGAGGGTGATCTAATGGTTAAAGTGTTTGCCTTACAAACACAAAGTGCAGAGTTTGAGTCTCACAAGGGATAATTGGCTAGGCTAAAATGACTCACAAGGACAGTTATCTTAGTACTAATCTGAACTTATAATTAATGTGGTTGCTACCTTTTGTAAAGCCTGTTTTGTGCTGATGTTGCCTGAGTAACTATGCTGATAAGGCAAAAAGTAACATGGCAGAAATGAAACCTGAACTAATGTGTTATTATATCTGTATTGTGTATTCCTTTCACAAATTGTCCACCGCTTCCCACCACTTCTGTGTCATCCAAAAAAAAATCTCTTTGATTGCAAACTATTTCCATAAGCCATGAGTCCACCAGAAATAACATGGTTGGTCCCTCATATGTTTGATAATACACCTATAGCATTCATATAAGGATTGACTGATTGTCATGACAAATATTTAAATTATGACACATAAAAAATGACTATAACACTTATCTGTTCTGTGTTTCAGCAGGTTCACATATGCTTGTGTGAGTGTAATGATTCTTTTTGCAAAAGTCAACAAAGAGCACCACAGACTACAGTAAATTCCTATTGCAAATTCAACACCTCAAGATACGAGTATGCATGCACTAATAATTTGCCATCCACAGTCAGTGCAGTTCAGCTTAGCAGCGCTGCACTTCAGGCAGAAGTTAAAAAATCATTTACAAAATTCTTTGTTTAGGCTGCACAACATTTGTTTCTATGTATTGAATTTTGACAACATGGTATCTCAATTTCAGAGTGATGTTAACTCAGTTAATTCAGTCTGTTAATGCATGTCTGCACTCCATTTGTTACACTTGCAACTGTGTTACAATATTGGTTAACCTATTCAGACATAATCCATCACTGTTATTCCCCAGTGCACTGTCCAATTAAAGAAGTGTCTGTCTTATCAATGCACATTGTGCAGGCATGAGACAACTGTGCAATCATCCCAGAAGGAAGGGGCAGGAATGCTTAAGTGATAATCCATTGGTTTACTATTGTGATAGTCATTGGCATCCCACACCATGAAACAGGAGCATGTCCCTTACAGTAACGCAATTTACATGAAAGACAGTATGTAAATCTTAGCAAAGAAGTACATCGTTACATGGGACAATCACAGTGCTGTTACACTGTCCTGTGCACACATACGCATTTTCCCCAAACCTGTGATGCACAGTACAAGCTGTTCCAAGCAGTACATTTTTATTAATTACAAATGTACTTTTTCACATCATTAAATTTAGAATTCTCCTGTGGTGTTTACTACTAATACTGTGCTTTCTAGATTGTATAACTAGATAAGTTGGAGGCTTGATTCTGTTTCATTTTCTGTATAGTCTAATAGTGATACTTCTCAGTTATTTTACAGTCTTTCTATTCAGTGCTTCCATGGTGACATTCTACTTGTTCCAGTCTTTTCCTTTGATACTCTGTATTTTTGAAGTAATACTGTATGTGTTATCAGTTTACTTGCAAAATAGTATATTCTATTTACTTGTATTATATGCATCACTGTTAATTGTCTGCTGTTCCATTATCTCATGTCAAGCTTTTACCATCATTGATGTGCATCATGGGATTATGAAGGCTAATTTGTTACTAGATAATTCTGGTAAACTGAAATCCAAACCAATGCACAGCAGATTAATAACAGATTACAAGGAAGTAAAACAGTCAATGTAGAACTAATTGGAGTGATGCGTTCAGTGGAAATACTGCAGAAAGAATGTGGACCGTTTTGAAAGAGAAATTGTTTGAATGCAAAAAAAAAGTAAAAAAAATGTTTAACATCAGGATCTAGGCACACAATGTCAGAGGATATATTTCCATAAGAAAAAAGATACTTGATTAAGGTATGAGACAAAAAATATAAGAAATGGAAATGAGGTCAAATTGAACTTTGAAAACTAAAATAAAGAAGCTGGACAAATATTAAGCATAGTGTGGGACAAGATAAAGAAAATGTTGAAGAAAATGTATATAGAGATATTGAGCATAATAGGAAACTATTTTATAGATGCATAAGATATGGAAGAGTAAAGACATACAAATTGATAAACTTTGTGTAGATTCTCAACATGTATTATCAGACCCAGCAAATGATAGCTATACTTACAAAATCTTATGCAAAACAGTTTGGCTTCACAAATACTAGAATATATTGAAAAAGAACTATGAAAACTAGATCCAAACAAAGCACAGGGAGGAGAAAGAATATAGCAATAACCCACGCCTGGGTGTGGGTAATGCGGGATTTACCCACGGTTGGCGTGGTTTGGTCCCGAGGTCGAAGCCCTCGGGACCAAACAAAGACAACCGTGGGTAATCCATTACCACACCCAGAAGTGGTTATTTATTATACTATGACATTATTTAAGAAAAGAAATAATTACTTTTCTTAAATAATGGCATTGCATAATGCCTCTTTGCTGCCCTTCCGCAGCTGCCTGGTATCCGCGGCAGTTCTGATGTACTGCGCATGCCTATGCAGTACATCAGAGCTGTGGCCAAAAGCAATGGAGAAAGCAAGATCTCTGTTGCTTTTTTACTGTTTCGCTATGTTAAATGGGTTTAACATAGCGAGACAGCTTTAAAATAAGCAACGGAGATCTCCGTTGCTTATCTTAAAGCTGTCTCGCTATGTTAAACCCATTTAACATAGCGAGACATGTTTAAAAAAAAACAATGGAGAAAGCAAGATCTCCGTTGCTTTTTACACACTGTGTTGCTATGTTAAAGGAGTTTAACATAGCGAGACAGCTTTAAAAAAAGCAACGGAGATCTCCGTTGCTTTTTTAAACCTGTGTCGCTATGTTAAACTCTTTTAACATAGCGAGACAGTGTTTTTAAAAAAGACTTATACTAATGGAAAAAGTCCGGGCGACTGGACCTTTTTCAATTAGTATAAGTCGATTTACAACGTGCATGCTGGCCAATCAGCGTGCACGTTTTGGAATATTAATGGGGGGTCATGGTATAATTAATAATAATGACCTGAAAACATGTCAACAAAAACTTACAGTACCATTATATCTATTATTTACTAGGTCATATAAATATGGGGAAATTCTTTAAGAGTGGTGACATGCACTTATTAAACCTATCTTTAAGAGAAAGGAGAGTAGGACAAACCCAGAGTCATACCTGTAAGTCTACTTTCTTGTTGTGGATCAGAAATGGAATATTTGGGACTTGACACCATATAGCATCATGCATATATTGAAAATAGATCTATTACCCTTGCAACATGATGTTTTATAACAATATAATAACAGCTATAAATGAAAAAAATGTGTGGTAATGTAATTTATGTATATTTAACTTCAACATTTGACAGGGTCATACACAAAACACTGATCAATAAATTACAACAACTAAGATAGATAGCTGCATGGCTTACAAATAGGACATGCCAAGTAGTGTACAAAAATTAGACAGGTGAAATTCTTGGTTACAGTCAGGATACCCCACAGGGATATACTTGTTTAGATTGTATATTTTAGATCTATATTTTTCATCTGGGGTGTTCTACAGTGTGTGTACAGATGACATGAACTGGTAAACTGATTACATGTGTTACAGATAGGGCATGTCTAGAAAAGAACTTTGAGTACATTGACCACTTGGGCACAGGAGAATAATATGCTGATAAATAAATAAAAATTAAGCATATGAGATTTGTGAGACATGAAATGAATAGCAAATATTGAATACAACAGCCAGAGATTGAAACTGCAGATTTATTTAAGAAGCTGGGTATATGGGTAGATCTAGATCTGAGTTTTTTGTAATCATATCAACCAACTGGTTAATGATAGTTATTGAACTCTAAAAAATGTATAATATCTATAAAAACAGAAATGATGAAGCCATTATTTGTTAGTGACATTAGACCCAAACCTGAGTATGGAATATCAATATGGAAACCTCATGAGAACACAAGCATGAATAAACTGGAAAGAGTACAGCAGAAATATACCAAGGGCATCCATGGATGTGAACATTTAAGTTATTATATAAGACTAAAATATCTGAACTTGTATAGTGTCTCAAATAGATATTGTAGAACTGATCTCATTCAGGTATATAGGGCATTTAGGGACAACTACTTCTGAGAATGTTTGGGGTTATCAAAAATTAGTAGAGAGCCAACAGACACCATATGTAGAAGATTTTTAGCAATGAGAAGTGTAATAACTGGTTCTCTGAGATTGCAACTTATACATCAAGTAGACAGGTCTATATTACAAGTTCAAATGTTTAGATTATCGAACACCTAAACATCAAACTTATAATATCGAAAGCAAAAAACAGTGAACGGCCAATTTAATGCAGGGAAATATTTCCCTTAGCTGTTCGCCGAATTTTGCCATTTTGTCTACTGTAGAGTGATCTCAGATTTGCTATATTTAGTTGGGGGTGTATGGGGGGCACAGTCTCCCACATCTGGGGGTGTAGGGAGCAAAGCCTCCCAATTTGCTTGAGTGTAAATTTATTTTCTTATTTTTCTGGCCAACGGAAGTCTTTCCCTGTGCTGTTCACGGTTTTGAGGTTTGATATTACAAGTTTGATGTTTAGGTGTTTGATAACCTAAACATTCGATCTTGTAATATAGGCCCAAGTAGACTACCAAATTACATTAAAGCAAGTACTAATTTAAATATTTTAAAGAACAGCCTGAACACTTATGGGAGCAACTGTTGTTGTGATGTGATGTTGCCTGTATCATTGTTTCCATGACAAATACTTCACTTCAAATTTGGTCTGTTACTTAGTATTATCTTTATTTATTTTTTTACATCACCAGACTATTTTTGTCTAATGCATTCAGCTTTTGCAATCTCATTCTTGTCATTGTCAAATTTATCATATGTAGATGTCCTTGCCTGCATTTTTCTTCTAATACAATTTGAGTTGCATTTATCATATTGCTTAGTATGGCTTTCTTTTCTACATAAATGTCACACCATAACAGATCTAGTTTTCTTTCCCATAAATAATGTTTTATAGCCTCCATTGACCAATGAACCTATAAAGCATGAACCTTTGTTTTTTTTTTTTTTTTGTAGTAGACCACAGAAACATCCTTTTCCAGGAAGCCAACTGCTTATTCATCTGCTTATGTTCTACATTAAAGATCGTAATAGTTTTTTTTTAACATTCTCCTTCTAATTTCTTTATTTACTTAATATATAACATATGTTTCAAAATTCTGATTTTGTCACATAACAGAATCAATGCATAATCTTTTTCTCATCCTTAATCCATTTGCTTAGCATATCAATTCTTTTTTTTTTTTTTTTTTGAGGATTGCTTCTTCCTTTTACCACATAAGACCTCCCACAGCATACCTTAGCCATGTAGTAGTAATGCTTCCATGTTCTTAGGATTTTACACTGCTTTTTTCAGTCCTGGCATCAGGACCTATGTCAGTAGTGGGCACATTTTCCCCTAAGACCTGTGCGTCCAGTCTTTTTTTACTTTTAACCTACCTGCCTCTTTGTTATACAAAATAATATCTATCTATGTATCTGTGTTGATTTGGTAAGATTTTGTAAAAAAAAAAACAGCTCTGGTCTTTATTTTGCAGATATGCAATGGGTCCATCAGTGTGGGATCCAACAATGCCTTGCATGCCAGGCACAGATCTTCCATCTGCTGCCTGTAAGAGACAGAATACAGGGATAGAGCTTTAAGGCAATCTGCGAAAGGACATGCTAGTTATGACCAGTATTTTTTTAGTGAGGCTCTTCTGCAGGCATTCCAGTTGTTGGATGTATCTGGTTAGGTACAAACCAAAGGCAGCATTGCCATTAATCATGGGTCTGATGAATGCTGACTATTGTGGAACAATGACCTCCTTGGACCTAGATGCCATATCTTTGCTTATAAGTTGAACAACATAAAATGATTTCCTCACTACTAATGGTTGTGGTTAGACTACAAAGACATGACAGGAGTATCTGGTTTGCAACACTGGAGTCAGTGTCTGTCACTGTCACTGACCATATCAACCTCCACAGCTTCACTAAAGTAAATCATCCTACAACTAGAGTTGATAAAGCATCAAAAAAGGAGCCCATCCTTGACTGGATTCTTACAAAAAAAAACTCACTATCCATACACTCTGGCTGCCTCCCAGATAGTCTTAGTGACCACCTTCCTACCTTTGTTCCCCGACACTGAATAAATCCAATAACTCAGTAATCTGATTACGACTAAAAAACAACTTGTATACTCCAAAATCACACTGGACCAATGAACCTGGTGTTCTGATGAAGCTCATGCTTGAGTGAGTGAAAGCGCTTAACTCTTTTGTTTTAATAAATGCAGTTTGCCATTTTTTACCAATCGTGGTGAGTTCAATTACTTTATCCAAGGACGGAGGCTGTGATATTGGATAGTGGAAGTGTTCTGGTGAGAGCGGAGGTTGGCGTTGGCGTTCTTTTACCTCTGTTTTTGTTTTGGTTTATGGTGTGGACGGAATGCCATTCTACTAGTTTAAGCAGTACTTACAGAGCCAGGCAAATGCAAGTGCTGAATGGATGTTTACAGGTCCAAAGACAAGATACAAAGTACACAGACCCACTCTCTGAGATAGTTCTTAAATTACTAGCAAACATTTCTGATGGGTTATCTCAGATTACATCATTCTTGTCACCTCTGCCTTTAGTTCCCAGGCAAACAGGAACTTAAAATATAACACCTCTGTGTTAAAAAAGCTTATCTCTTAAAAATTTGCCTGGAATTGGAAGTTGTAAAACAGCTACACACTTTTACGTTTCTGTTTCCAGACAATAGAAAGAATTTCTAGCCGCAGACATTCTGTCTCTTAGCTGAAACTGAGAGATACCACAGTCATACACAATTTCAACTTATTTTCTTAGAGTTTTGCAAGTTAACTCTGTATATTCCAGCTGCTTACTATGAAAACATATATTTGCATAGGCATATAGTTCATATGCATTTCTGTTCTTTTCCAGTAGAGTACACTGTGGTTACATTATTGAAGCTCAGTACATATACAGTTTTCTTACATTTGTAAAACAAGCATGCAAACCATATTACTATTCACCAATAACACAGAATTATTTACAAAATTCTAGCTAGCTGGACTGGCTGCCTTCACACGCAGTACTACCATTGCTCGTGAGCTTTACTAACACCATTAACCATTATGGGAATGAAGGCAAACTTGTTTCTTCTATCTTTCTGGATCTTTCTAAGGTCTTTGCTACTGTATCACATAACAAACTCTTAAACTCACTTTCTGAACTTAGTCTAAGCCACTCCACACTTGCATGCGCAAAGGATTATTTAATAGGATGTAAACAGACTGTAAAATGACAAAATAACCTCTCTCTTCTTCTGGCTGTCACATTGGGTGTTCTGCAAGTATCCCACCTGAGTCCTCTTCTTTTTGCTATATTTACTAACAACCTCCACAGTGCCACCCTACATGCCACGTTGGTACAATATACCAGCAACTCAACCATAATCTGGGCAACCCCTCATGCCAACAACTTCAAAAAATAACTCAGGAATCCTTCACAGTAGTAGAATCTCGGCTAACCAATGCACAGCTTATTCTCAACTCTAATAAAACTAAGCTAATGCTGTTTCATCATTTAAAAGCCATAGACCCCCATCCCATCATTCAAAAGAACTTCAACTAACAACACTTCTATTACTCCAGTTCCCCAAACTAAACCTCTCAGGGTTATTGTAGACAACAACATGAAATTTGACTTGCACATTGCCTAAACTATAAAAAAAGTACACAAAAATCTTGTAACCCTATACAGAAGTACAAAATACCTAACCAGTAATAGTAAAGGCATTATTTCAAGAATCCACCTAGTCTCTACTCTCCTATATGCATCCCCAATACTTATTAATCTAAACAAATCAGACTTACTGATCCCATCAATATCTGGCCTGTAAGCAGCTTTTCTGGGAGGAATGTCCCAATCTGCTAGTCCTCAACCAACTTGCAATGGACCATCATGTTCTCTACCAACCAGAAAAAACTCCATCTCTCAAAGATCTACTAAACTACTACTCAAATAACCATTTACATTGTTCCAGTAACAAATCACTGATAAATATAACTGAAAGTAAGAATGCTGCTGAGGACTCCCTTTACTCTAACTGCGTTGCAAAAACACTGGAATTCCATGCCGCTAAACATAAGCTGAACAGCCAGTAAATGTAACTTTAAAAAACTTCTCAAAATCCATCTATCTAGTTCACGGATATGCCCCTGTTCTGACCCAGGTTAGCAACTAACAAACAGCCAGGGATGTAATATACACCCACCCACTTTTTCAACTCACTATTCTATGTTTAAGTATTATGGACTTATTTACATAATAAACAAACAATGATTACAGCTTGCTCATGCTGCTTACTTGGTTTCCTGCACATATCTTTACAGCTCTGTTACTCAGACTCTGTTTCAACCTAGAAAGGCAATCTCTGATCATCAGGAGCTACAAGTTTTACACTGCATTACTCTGCTTCTTCAAAATAGTAATGTGATTCTATGCTGTTCATTAGCTACATTTGCTTGTATTGTATTAAGAGGAAATTTTCTTCCTCATTCTTATTGTAATGTATTCTTGTTTAACTGTACTAATATTCCTTTGGTTTGTGTTTATCCTAATTGCAGCTTTTCTCCCCAGGCCTCCCTTGAAAATGGGCTATCTATCCATTTGAACTTTCCCGGTAAACAAATATAAAACAAAATAAATTAATTAATCGCCCTGTGTGGAAATAGGTATTGGTTAAACTTCAAGGTAGATTTTTACAGGAAAAATGTCAGCTCATGATGGCTGTGTCTATATCGCACACTGCCAAATACTTGAGGGGACAGTAGTGAAGTAGATCCTGATGATTTATGGATGATGCATGTCAGGAGGTATTCTGAAGTAAGGTAGGGCACCAGCTAATCAAGCAATTCTTACTAAAAAGAAATAATTAACTTTGTCAAGAATGATGAATAGTGGGGATTCACCTAACTAGCTAGTACATGGCTACTACTAATGCTGGTCTCACTGCAGCTTCACTCTTCTGAGATGAAATGCCTCTGATTCTTCTCTTACCAGAAGCAAAGCAGTAGCACCAAACCCAAGATGAGAAGAAGGACGCAGTGATCAATGGTCTTGTCCTTGATGATGCAGAGGTCTGTATGCTTTTTGTAGCCTTTTCCTACTAAGTGTCTTGAATAGAACCCAGACCAATCAGTCAGTCTCACACAGACCCTCACTGCCCAAAAAGAGAAAGTCAGGAATCAATAACCCGCTGTTCCTTCTCTCACCTGCAGCAAAACTGTAGCACAAATTCCAAGCTGGTACCTATGAAGCAGTTATCAGGCTTTCTGGTGATCAGCAGTCACAAATGAATAATGTTTCTATGCCCTTTCTCTCACCAGGAGCAAAACAGAAGCACTAATCCCAAGATGACTATTGACAGGTTGTATGAGAGCTCTCCAATGATTGGTGGTCTTGGAACAGATGCTGCAGACATTAAAGGTAAGATGGAAAAATAGGTTAATACCCTGAGATGCAGTGTCCATTAAGCAGTTAGATATGAAATTGGGAGTAGCTCAAGTTTTATTTGTTTTTATTTTACATTTGTTTACCAAACATGTCCGACTGGGCCAGGAGCACATTTTCAGTGAAGGTCTAGGGTTAAAAGCTCAATGACAATGTTTTATAGATTAACTGATAAGTATAGATGCAAAAATCAACATGAGTAATATAATAGGAGTCACGCCTCACAGCAAGAGGTTCTCCGGTTCGATCCTCAGCTGGGGTGCCTTCTGTGTGGAGTCTGCATGTCCTCCCTGTGGTTGCTTGGGTTTCCTCCGGGTGCTCCAGTTTCCTCCCTCATCCCAAAGACATGCTGTAGGTGGATTGGACACTCTAAATTGGCCCTAGGTGTGAGTGCGTGCGTGTGTGTTCCTTCTGTGGAAGGTTGGGCACCGGGCTGGCAATTCGACACCGTAAAACTCCACTGCCAATCATGAGCAGACAGGTGATCTGCTTTGGCCACCCCTAACTGGGAAAAACTGAAAGAAGAAGAAGAAGAAGTAATATAATAGGAGTCAGATAAATAATAAAAAGGGGAAAACTCAAAATGGCAACAACATATGCATGATAGCAAAAAATAACGAGCACTTGGGAAACATAGACATTAATGAGGTTTACTCTGACTTTTAGACTGGTGACATATTATATGGATTTAATAATGCAAAAGTAAAGAAAAAAGAATAAAAACAGAAGAGAAACAGCTAAGTCTATCTTAACATTTGATTCTAAAAGACCAAATTCTTATTTTTAACCTTCACATTTTTTGAAAGTTAAGATTGTCTACACAATGTGGTGTAAATGTTCTGAGAAATAATGTGAAACACCATGGTTTTATCTGTTGGTATTGAGAATATATATATATATATATATATATATATATATATATATATGTTCATATGTAATGGCCGAATTAACATTACACTGAATTACACATTACTGAGACCACATTAATGAATGTACACATTACCAAAAACTGAAACGACCAAACTGCACTATGCCAAATAGCAATTTCACTCTACTGTATAAATATGTAGTAGGATTGTCCTATAATGTACCTCGTACAAACCAAAAGCATGGCAGACTTGATGAGCAATGCACCTGTAGTAAGTTGCAGAGAGGAAAATATGTACTTGTCATAGATGGCTTCATTTACCATTTGAACAAGGGAGCAAAACATACGAGCTATTGGGTATGTAAGTTGAAACGTGCTCAGCAATGTAAAGCAACAGCTATCACTGATGTAACAAATGGAGAGGAGTTAATAAAGTCAGTAAAGCAGAACCATGAAGGAGATCCGGGGAGGTGGAAAGGTATGCTGTCTGTGACATGTATACTAGTATGGAGTTTATCACTGCTATTTCTTTACTATTGAAAATGTAGGATGATGTTTCTTGGAATTTGACTTTTGTGGTATGCAGTTGTGTTTTTGAGCACTACTTGGATTGCTGATGAGAACAGGTTAGTGTTAATTGCACATTTAAAAGATGTTACTTTGGAAAGTGTGCACTAACAGGTTGTCAGTGTGCTGGTCAAGTTTACTTTGTTTGTATTTGGCAATATGTGGTTAGGCATTGTGTAGTTCGGTCGTTTCAGTTTTTGGCAATGTGTACATTCATTAATGTGGTTTCGGTAATGTATAATTCAGAGTAATGTTAATTCGGCCATATGTAAACTCTGTAATATCTTATTTAAACAAACCATTAGTACTCATCAAATGATGCAACTCTTTATTTAATTACTTAGGTCTTTGTTATATTCTGATTGAATTTAAGCTGGACATCAATATAAAATATCTTAATGACATTGTTATGTGAAGAACTAATATTACCTATTGTAAACTGTATAATTATAGCAAATAACTGAATGCAAGAAGTATATTGATCATCTGTTTTAAATCTTAATATATCATTCTTAATATTTTTGCAATTGGTTAGATGTTCAATGCCCTAATCAAATTATAAAGGAGACAAGGGGCACCCTTGTTTCACGCCCCTGCTGATCCTTATTGACTGAGAAATAAATTATTCTAGTTGTTTAATATATGACAATGGATTTTGATAAAGATGATTAATGAGAGATAAAAAATACTTAGAAATATATGTATTTCTAATACTTTAGTTATGTAAGTCCTATTTACTGAATCAAAGGTTTTATTTAGACTCATGTTAATTATAGAAAGTTTTTTCATTTATTGTTACTAGCATAATCAAAGTAGTTGTTCATTTGATGTTATCATGTATTGCCTAGTAATATAAAGCCAGTGTTATCTTCTTCTATTAATGCAGGTAGTATATTTTAAACTATTGACAATAAATGACATAAAAGTTTTGCAATCAAACTTCAGTAATGAGGGAGGTCCATAAGAGGATAGAGATGGATACTTATTTACCCTGCTTTAATAAAGGGAACGTTTTCCTATATTGCCTTATTTGAGGTTTGTTACATGCAATTTTTATTTATGTGAATATTTTCTATAAACAAAATAAAACATTGTGAAGTAATATTTATATAATTCATGAATGATTCTGTCATTAACAAGAAATTTATTTTCCTTAAATTATTGCATTTGCTTCTTTTTTTGGTAATAGAAACATTTTTCTGTTTTTCTTATTTGTTGCAAAAACATTTTGTTTCTATTCATTTATAAACAAATAATATTGTTTTTATTTATTTTTCTACATTACTACTCTGTGTATTAATTTTCTTGCAGTGTTTTCTTTTTCAAACAGTTCAGAATGTTTTCATCACCCACATATTTCCTATTATAACAGGGATAGCTACACTGTTAAATAGATTACTTCTTACTATCATTTTGGACCTAAGAGCTAACTTGTGTAAGCCTTTAGGGTCTAGAGAATATGAATGCAATCTGACAGTTTCTATACTAATGGAATTCATATTCTGTAAGATATAAAACTCTACATTCATTTTTCTTTAGTGATAATAGGCCTTTTCTTCTTGGTGTATGCCTAACTTTATTTTGTCTACCTGTCCTTGCATTTCAAAGAATTCTTTATCCCATCACTTTCTCTTGTTACAATACCACACAGAGAAGCTGATATATGAATATGATTTCATCAAGATCCATTGGATCATATCAGGAACCTCATCATTATTACTGAACTCTAAGAACTGCTATATTTATGTTAGTAAATAGCATTTAAAGTCTTTGAACTTTGCTATATAACCCTAACAGTCTATGAAAATAGTTGACATTTGTTGGATTTTTCATTACTATTTAAGTAATTGCATTGTATCCTGGTAAAGGGCATTTTCTATTTTAGAAACCAAATAATTTTAAATGTACACCCTATCTGTTATTGACTATGAATCAAGTTTATAAAAGTAATTAGTGTAAAACAAAAAACTTTTTGGTTCAGGAAAATTATTAACATGAGTAAGACTAAGTGATTGGTAATATATACTAAAGCCCTAGCTTATGCTGAAATTCTAGGTTTGTTAATTGCTCTTATATCATTTTTTTTTTAATTATTACAGTTCTCCTCATATTCAAAGCTGAAATTTCCACATATGTACAAGTATTTACCTCCATTTCCTGTATATATTTGCTATGGTTAATATTCAATAATGATCATTCACATCATACCATTAACATCAGTGTATGAACCAATAACGTTAAGCATTATAATACATTTTTTTCTATAACATTGCAGCCCTCCTTCTCTTTTTATTAAAGCTGTAACATTCTAGAGCTGCATATTCTTTTCTATCTAATCTAGTAATATCATCTTGCATAAAATGATTTTTTTTTTTTTTGTAAAAAAGTAAATTTGCATTTTATGCTTTTTTCCATATTTAAACAAGCTACTGCTCCTATCATCACTGTTGAGGCCATTTATATTTAAAGAAACACATGTAAAGGAAATTCTTATTCAGTCACATTTATCTTACCATTACTAATTGTTATTAATTACTATTGCTAACTGTTATTAATGTTCTCCATAATAGTCCAGGTCCTTAAAATAATGTCTGTATAAAAACAAAAGGGAAAAGCATTGCCTGAAAGCTCATTTTATGTGACATACACACACACACACAAACATACACACACACACACACACACGCACACACACACACATATAAGCATCCATTACTTATTACTGTGCATCAAATGGGGCCAGATGACAGACATCACAAATGTGTGCAATATGATCTCACAATTGGTGGTCTTAAGAATCTGCATGTATGAGCAGTTTATATTCCACCCAGGATACTGATCACCTCTGAAGCCAATACTTCATTTAAAGGAAGAAATGTATACCTTATGAGGTACACAAGTAAATTATATTATATAATATGCATCAAATTTTAAAACTACAAGGGAAAATGCCTTTTCTAGACTTGGTCCTGCTACCTGGACATATCTAAAAAGTGAAGTTAAAAATAAAACAATCTATGCAACAGTTTAAATAGCTTCATAGGTAGTTACTAGGCATACTAACCAGGAGATCATTAAGAAGCCTAGTCCTAATTAACAATTGCCTAAAATTTCTGTCTGGGCAAGTGACTTGATCAAGGCCATACAGCAGGAAAATAAAGACTGAAAGAAACAAGCCCTATACTACAGGAAGAAGGAAATTAACAACTTATAACCTAAATCCTCTGCACCAACTGCCATTAACATGTTTAATTTAACATGAGGTGATGGACAGTCTTTTTACCACATAGGTTGGTAGGTGGCCACTTTGATGCTTAGATGCTTGGATGTTCCCAAGGTGCAAGTGCCCATTAAGCTATTTATGGATTTAGTAACCTAGAAAATGACTTCATCAAAGTGTTTGTCCAGATCCCCCATGGAATAAATACCATACCATTTTGGTATAAGATGACCTTTTATTGATTAACCATTTATTAATAGCAAACATAACTTTGTTTAGATGCAGAGAAAGACAAAAGCTTAAACATAACAAAATACCATAGGCATCATTATCATCTGCTCACCTTGACATAAGGCAGCATTAACTCAACTGGACGCCATCTCATAACTTACCAATAGAAGCAGCTTGCCCTGCTCACTTTGATAACCAACCAAACATCTTGTATGTACAACCTAAACTCCAGAGGGGTAACAAAAGAGGGCCATCAAAACTCCTCTTCTCTGCCCTGTACCCCTCCATCCTCATATGAAAGTACAAACATTACTAAGGGCAGGACGCACAGGCAGCAATTCATGTCAAAATTTGAATTCCCTACCCCCCAGAAGCAGCACAAACTTAGCTAACATTCCTAACTCCTCCTTAATCCTACATAACTTCCTCTCTAGCCACTCATTCCCATAGCCTTAAGCCTTCATCAACTACGACACAGCCACCGCTCTTTAGCCAGCTTAACCAGCGTATTATTCTGTGATCACCCACTTCTCACCCCCCCTAAAAGGGTTCTCTGAACAAGTTTCTTTAGTGCCTAAACTTTGTTTAAATGCAGATAAAGACATAAGCTCAAACAACAAAATGCATTAGTCAGTGTCACCTGCTCACCTCCATCCAACCATGACATAAAGCAGCATTAACATTTAAATAGAAGCGGAAGGACCCCCCACACTTTGATACCAACCAACTATCTTGTATGCACAACATAAACTCCAGAAACGGAACAGAAGAGAGACATCAAAATCCCTCTTCTCTGCCTACCACCATGAATATAGGTTGTTCCCCCTCCAATAATTTCACCAAACTTTTCAAAAACAATGACAGGTACACACTGAATAGGTCCAAGCCCAAGCCTTTCAGGTGTATTCCATCCATTCTAAACCACACCAGATCCCTATCATCAAAACACCTGTCCTCATTAATATGAACACATAACTGCCACAATCACTTTGAAAGCCTGTAATTAACAAAATTATATACCTACATCACTAACTCCATTCGCAACTTATTTTTTCCACTCATATCTATTTAAGTGGAAAAAACAATACAAACATGTGCAGCAATATTAACTGATATAAGAAAATAATTACTTTTACCTAAAACGTATTGTTTTTAGTGGGCCCTCTTTCACGGCCTTGGGTCTTCTGCTCTCTTCACCCTTGCTACTCTCGGGCTCACTCTGCTCTGCTACCCCACCACCAATTCCCACCCACCCCCACTACTCCTACACTTACTCATAATAGGTAGACACACTCCCTAAACCCCCTAGCAAATAGCCCAACTTCAGATATTCTAACAAGCAATCCTACCAACTCAACCCCTTTACAACTCAATATTAAATTAATAACCTTCAGTTACTAAACTTAATTCCTACCCTCTATGCAACCCTAAGCCCAGACATATTCTTAACCTTTCCAACTCCACTACAGCTAGCATGATACATCAACACATATTACTACTTACCCCTCTAACAACATCCTATTTACTTACCACCTTCCATGATTTAAGTATCACAAAATTACTCTCCCACACTAGTCCCCACCTCTCCAACAAACACCATACCCACGTATACTGAAATATCACCACACATATATAATAACTCTTTTCCAGAATTGTTTTCAGTTATATATACCCACACGCAAATAACTCCACAAAACAAAAACTTTCAATACTGCTATCTAAACTCTCACACTTATTCCCTTGTAATTTGTCCCTACTTAAAATAGCTGGTGACATACACCCTAACCCAGGCACATAATTCATACCACAACTACCTCATCCAGACAATAATCCCAACATTCAAAATTCTTTCAAACACACTCTAAATAGCTCCAGCTTCCTAATCATTAATATCAATGTAAAAAACAATCTGAATAAAGTCACTGATTTTCATTCTGCCCTCACCCATTACTCCCCAGATAAAGCAATCATAAGGGAAACCTCATTAAAGCCACACATTAATGACGGCAAAATCCTAACCCATGGATACAAAATCCATGGACTTGATAGACTTCACAAACAGGGTGGTAGTATTGCAATATTTACAAAGATGCACTTACCCTAAATCACATAGAAAGGTAAGCTCTGACCAAATTAGTTCAGAGATACTAGTGTCCCAACTCCAACTAAACATTAACAAAAGCATCATCATCATTGCAGTTTATATCGTCCCCAATAATAATACTACAACAATAGAAAACCTTCTTAGTTGGACAGCCTCCACTTTTAAACAAGAAACAATTATCTTAGGTGATTTCAACCTTGATCAGTCAACCTGTACTTCTAAAAACCCAGCCAACCTTATAAATCTCTTCGGCTTCTCTCAAATAATCTGATCCCCTACTAGACTTGATAAACACAGGAATAAACAATCCATTCTAGGCTGGACCCTAACAAATAGACCCTTGCTATGCCAATACTTTGGCTGTCCCCAGATTTCCTCAGTGACCATATCCCCACCTATCTTATCAGACAACAAGCCTACTGTACCAAAAACATAACATATAAACACATCCACAATATGAGTAATTTTCCCACCAAAATCATTAACTCCCTCCTTAAGCAATGTGCCTGGTCCCCTCTAAAACACCTCCAGCTAGACAATGCAGTCCAGTACTTCAATAATAAATTCCTAGATATCCTTAACAACCTAGCTTCCCTTAGAAAAAATTGTGTTAAGGCTAAACCAATCCCATGGCTAATTAAAGAGACAAAACTGCTCATAAACCAGGAAGTCAGAGCCTGGTCTCAATAACAAACAACGAAAAATCAAACCTCTCTACTAAAGTATCATCAGCTATGAAACTCAGTCAAAAAGCAAATAAAAAAATGACAAAAAACTTACTATACAATAATCTAACAAAAACATCATAACAACCCCCAAAAATTCTGGAACACCATAATGTTGTATCTTTTGGCTTTTCCCGATTAGGGGTCACCACAGCGGAACTCCGGTCCGCTAATGACTGGCAGTAGATTTTTACATACCAAGTTGCCAGCCCTGATGCACAACCTTCAACGAAGGTACACCCATTCACGCATGTCTCCACACAGAAGATGCTTTAGCTGAGAATCGAACAGGACAACGTCTTACTGTGAGGCGACAATGCTACCACAGCACCACCACCGCAGTATATAACTTTTAAACCCCGGACAACAGACTACCCCAAGCCCCTCCTCCTCCAACACAACCGAAAACATAGCCACCCAGTTTAACTTACACTTCTCAAATTCAAGACAATCCCTACTAAATAACAAAACTAACACCCTATTAATTATTCCCTCCACCTCCACCTCCCAATCCAGCATTTTCTTGCTTACAGCTGACCTTCTCCCCAATTAATTTCTTAAAATAGCAGCTGATGCCATAGCATACCCAGTCTCCTTATTAATAAACTGTTCCATCTCTGAACAATACATCCCCAAACTTTGGAAAATCTCATACATTATCTCCCTACACAAAGGTGGAACTTCCACTCAATTATCTAACTACAGACCTATCACAATTCTCCCACCCCTGGCCAAAATACTTGAAAACTGCATGCATCCACAACTACTGCCATATCTAGTAAACAATAACCTTCTATATAATTCTCAGCATGGATTTATACCTAACTATTCACAGACACAGTCAACCAGTTCAGAAATAAGGGGCAAATTGTAGCTTCTATTTTCCTTGACATATCAAAGGCTTTTGATACAGTTTCCCATAAAAAATTATTCAGTGTAATAGCCTCCCTTAACCTCTACCTACCAGCCATCTCATCATTCCATAGCTACTTGTCTGAATGACAACAAACAGTCAGGTGGCAAAATGAAATCTCATCACTTCTCCCGGTCACAGTGGTGTACCACAAAGCTCACTTCTCAGACCACTTCTCTTTACCATTTTTACTAATAATCTCAGTATAGCCATTAATTCAGCAACTATCATACAATATGCAGACGATCCAGAACTGATCTATGCATCCTCCTCATTTCTCAAGCTCTTACAGGTAACTCAAAAATCTTTTGCAGACAGAACAATTTCTATCAGCAAATCAACTCATACTTAACCACAACCAGACCAAATGAATGCTATTTTCCAGTAGTAAAACAGCTCAGCTCCCCACCACAAATACTAGGTGTAACTATTGACAATACACTTAAATTTGACAAACACATAGCCTAGACAATCAAAAAGGTACACATCAAACTTATCTCACTGTACAGAGCCAACCCACTCTTCACCCAAACCTCCAAAAAAAGCCATAACCAGAACACATCTACTATGCACTCTGTTATATGCCTCCCCAGTTTTTATAAATATAAGAAAAATGACACAATCAAACTACAGTCCTGCCACAACAAAATAACCAGATTTGCCTCTAACCGCACAAACAGATCACACCATTGCACAGCATTCCAGCAGATACAATGGCTCAAATTCCCAAATCTTTTAACTCTTAACCAGCTTACCATCACCCATACCATCATTCACCAACCAGAAAATTGCCCTGCCCTCAGAAATTTAGTCCAACCCTACTCCAACAGTAGATCCCTCTGATCATCCGATAAATTGCTACTTGAGGTCACTAGAGCAAAAACACTCATGGGGATGCTCTGCTCTCCAAACAAATATCAAAAACATGGAAACCCATTCCCCAACATATACTTCACACATCTAACCCTACTACATTCAAAAGGCTCCTCAAGGACCCCCTAACAAATAACTGGCTATGTTCCTGCTCTGCACCAGGCTGAGCATATCAAGCTCCTTCTACCCCCTCCCTCCCTACTTCTAATCCCTGCTATGAAAATAACAAATATAACTGAACATCATCATCAAATCAACCAAAACTTATCTTGTGCTTGCATCGCTGTTAGTTCTACCCTCCTGAACCTGTACTTTTCTTTCCCGATTCCAAACTTGCTATAAACAATCTTTTGTCTTCTGATGCACACTGCATCTGAAATGTGTGATGGTTAGTTAGGCAGTGGGGTTTTGCAGGCTTACCATTTTCTTTCTCCTGTCTCTCAGCTGCTTGGTTTTCATAGAAGTCAGGATTCTGTGAATAGTTGGTCTGGTCGGGTAGGTTCTTTCACTTCAGTGGATTTTTTTTCTGCTGAATTGTGGAGGACTGGATACATTGTTTAATAACACACATTTGAGTATAGTCTTTTAAACCCTTCAGAAATGCTTGCTCACACATAACCAATTTCTGGGTTCATTATATTCATACCTCTCAACAGTCCCTGCTTTTCAAGGACGTCCCTGATTTGACTCAGGTTTGCCTTGTCCCTCTTGATACTTCATAAGTCTGGTGACTTGTGGAAGAGGCTTGTGAATTACAATTAAAGTGTTGTACAGCTTTGTTTGCTTCAGAAAATGTTTATTCATTCTGTTATTTTATCAGAGTCTCAGGTTACTAACATTATTTTTTGTACTTGTGTCCCTGTTCCTGATCTTATTGAGATTTGGCTTGACTGGGTCACAGCTATGGTTACATTACTGGAGTCTGGTGCTAAGATGTGGGAAGGATATAGGCTTGTGTAGGGTGAGTCTGTTAGTTAGGTATGTCTTTGGTCATTACTGTCTGATGTCCTTCAATCATGGGAACATGGCATATATTTTGTCTGCCAGGGTTTTGACTTACATGGTGAGAAATTATTTTGGTTTGGTAGAGGCTATAGCTAAGTGTTAGACACTTAACTTCTTTTGAATCTGTGTTTCTATTCTTTCATTTGTTAAGGCGTAGGCTCTTTTTTTTTTCTCTTTTGTAGATGGCAGGATCTTGCAGCCTGAAGGAGACATGGTAGGCTATTGTGGCTTAAGTGGAAGAGTTGTTTCGAGAAGTGCCAGTGGGTGAGTCCTCTACATAAGAAGGATCCAGTACAGTTGGGAAGAAAAGGTGAGTGCAATCGGTAAGGAACCCTCCTGTTGCCAGAGGCAAGCAAGCCAAGAATTCAACAGTTGTTTCTGTCTCTGATGGCCCAGTTACTGGAGTGAGTCCAGATGTGGTGATAGGTAATGATATTATGTCAGGGTTATACATGAGTAATGTGGAGTTCATGGATCCTGGGAATGGGAGTTTTGGGGGTGAAGATCTAGGCAAGGAGTTTCAAAATGTTGATGTCGTGGAAGGAAGGGATGACCAGCACCCCAGTGGAGTGGTGGAGGAGGTGCAGAGTGATGAGCTGGGTAAGGGTGATAGGAGAGTTTCATTCTCGAGGAGTGTAGAATCAGCTGGAGGTCAGGGTGATTCATCGAAACAAGATGCAGGCTTGGAATTTAGGATTTGTCCAAAGGATGGGTTGGCTACTCAGGCATTGACAACCACTGAGAGAGGGTTTTTCCTTTCCCTGCATATCTCTACGTCAGTTAAAGAGAAGGTATAGAAATGTGAGTATGTTAAAATATTTGAATTAATTGATGCAGACACTATTCAGTATTTGATGGAAGCTGACATGTCAGGTAATAAGGATCTTTTAATGTTTTGACAGTGTTGGGTCAGATGAGGGCTGGAAAGTTAAGAGCAAGAACATGTAGAGAACAAGGTGCTCGTTTTTGTGTATTTTATGGCCGTCTGTTTGGAGAAGGATATTTTACAGGCTTTACCACTTTTAGTTCATTTTTTAATTAATTAATTAATTTGACAATTTGTTGACTCAGTTAATCCAACTTGGCAGATGCCCCTTTTTCAGTGGAGATCCAAGGAGAAAAGCTCCAAATGCATAGTATAAAAATTAACAACACAATAACTAATATACTAACATTCAGTATAACAGTAATTACATATGGTTTTCTACTTTACATAGTCACAAAAATAGAAATATAATACAGTATAACACTAATCACAATACAGTTTCATCAAATGCATAGTCACAGTACTATTTCTTACCGATATAAGGCAAGCAGTAATAGAATAATAGGAGGGGGGGAAACATTATTTAAGGCAGAGAGGAGAGATACATTAAGTAGGGTCAGTGCAAAAGCAAGTCCTAGAGTTTAATAGAATGTCTTCTAATGTTGTATAAAACAGTTCATCCATCCATCCATCCATCCATCAATCCATCCATCCATCCATCATGCAGTTATGTTCCAGAAACACCTGGATGTGGTATGATCAGCACATCCAGAAATGGAAGGCCACAGACCAGTCATTGAATTGGTAAGTGAGATGCCCAGATATTTGGCTCACCAAAATGATGGACAGTTTGGGCTACATTGCCCATCTAGCTAAGTTAGGGGGCAAGATGGCTGGGGTATTTTGGGCATTAAATGCAGGTAGGTATACATGGTCTGCATGCAGATTTTCCCATATTTATTTGATTTGTTCTGGGGTGCCATACCACTGCAGTGTGTTTGTCAGGAGAGGAATTCTACACGTGTGGGTCCTGTGTTAACCAATATTGGGTCCTTCCCCCTTCCAGCTCAAGGTCTTCTGGGGTTTAGAGAGGGAAAGAATATCCTTTCAAGAACACAGGAGCAACACAGATTTCCCATTTGCCTGTTAGGGCACAGGTATTGCGCCAGAAGTTGTTTCACTCTTCTGATTCACAGATGGCTGCTGACTTGATTTTGGGGTTTTCATCTGGGTTTTCTAACAAGCTGGGGGTTTATGGGGATGGGCCTGTACAAATCTGCACTCAATGCATGGGAATGAGGTTATATTGAGAGATTTGGTCTAGAAGGAAGTGTGGTTATTGGGTCCTTTTGATTACCCTCCCTTTGTTAACTTTAAAGTTTCATCAAAATGACAAGCATGCTCAATGCCATAAAATTGGCTGCATTCCTCCAAACCAAACATGGCACAACCTCTGACCACATGATAATCATGGAAAGAATCCTGCTCCTCAAACTCACTAAGCCCCTCATTACTTTATAGACTAGCTGACATTTCAGAATAATCCCTAAGTCATTACCTGACAAATGGAACAAAATACATGGATCCCAGTCCGAGAATATTGCCACAAACCCAGCGCATCTCCATCTGGCATAATCACAGCTCATTTTGCAGCCCAATAAACAAAGGAATGGCCCAGTATGACAGTCTTCCTTCCAAAATAAATAAATAAATCAATAAAGCAAAAAAAAAACCCACACAAACAAACAAAAAATTAAACACCATAAATGACATAAAACTATTATCTAATATAAGATAAAAAGGCTCCCGATGACTACTGCCCCAGCATCTTAATCATCTCCACTGACCTACCTTCCCTCACCAAATCTGATGCCCTCCCAATCCAAAAAGAATGTGTAGAGAACCATTCACATTGAAAACCTAAGCACTGAAAATCCTTCCTTATGAAAAACAAGAACATATTGTTACCTACCACTCTTCCACTGTGTGAATGAAAAACTAAATCCTGCAGTTCACCACAGTGTGATAACTGAAATCTCCTGGCCCATGACATGTCTGCAACATAATCTGTGCACCCCTGCCCACCTGATCAGTTTTAGATTGGTGCAACCATGTCACCACTGAGCAAGGAAAGATAACATCCTGCCTCAATAATGAACCCAGCAACACATTTACCTTAAATGCTCCACTGTACATCCATAAAGCCAGAGTAGTAAAAAAAAGTGAATAATCCACTGAATTCCCTTTTAATAAATGTAAACCTGCCAACAGTACCTTAAGGATCTGCTTCTTCACAGGTAAATGCCTGTCATTCTTCCTACCACTAGCTGGAACCCAATCTTTCAACATACGAGCTATTTCTCATGACTTGGTCAAATCCTCTAACTCTGTCACTTGGGCGAATATGCTACTAGCTGCCAAATTTACCTTAACCGACTAAACCACCCACCATCTCATCCAAGCCTTAGTCAAATAATGCAACAGCAGCTTCACAGACCAAACTATCTCATCTTCAGGGAACTGCAATACAAATTCACCAAATGCATATAATGCCCCTCTATATGCCTTTTTAAATCAGCCCAAGATTGCTGAGTAAGCCATCCCCTCACACTTCCTCTAGCAGCACCCTGGTTTGCCTTGATGATCTGGGGCTAACTGCCAAAACTTGTGAAACTGAAACTGATAAAGGCTGTCAGCAATTAAATTCCTTGTATCCAACAAATGTACACCTGAAAAATAAAAATTTTCTCAACAAATTTTGCAAAACTAATTTCTGTAAGCTAACAAAAGTAACCTGGACTTGGCAGTTTTGGACTTTAACACCCAAACCACTGCCAAGTTTTCTGAATTAAGAAACACCTTCCAGTTACACAATTGCTCATGCCAAACCACTGAAGCCACCCAAATTGGAATCAATTCCAAAAAAGTGACATCCTTCATCCACTCCTCCTCCCAGTCATCTGGCCAACAAGCTGAAAACCATTCTCCATCAAAATATGGCCCCATCCCTTTTCTTCCTACAGCATCTTTGAAAAATTGAAATTCATCCTGATTGACTCATTCTGCCAAAACTAAATGCCACTGAAACAGTCCAAAAATGATAACCATAATTCTAAATGCGTATGCATGACCTTGCTCACCCTTACCCAATGATGATTACTTCTGCACCCTTTTAATAAAAATGCCACTGACCTGCAAAATGTCTGGCCAGGACTAATTGCCTGGCATGCAAAGTTCAAGAGACCCCAAATCTCCATGACATCTCTAATCTTCACTTTGTCTTTACACTTCATCCTTCCAATGTTTCCTTTCAATAATTATCTTCCCACATGGAAAACAAAACAAACCCTGCTCAGCATCCAAAGTCAAACTCAAAACACATAAAGGATTGGCAGGGCCTTCCATCTTCTCTTTTGCCAGTGGAACTCCCAACTCTTCACACATAGCAATGAAAGCCTGCATATGTTCCCTAGCTCCTTCAACACCCTCACCCAACCAAAAAGAAGTCATCAAGATAATGAAAAGCCTTCTGAGAACCCAACCATTGCTGCCAGATTCAATGAACCACAGAGCTAAATTTCTGAAATGTGGTACAAGCCACCACACAACCCATAGGCATGGCCTTGTCAAAATAGAATTTATTATCGACTACCATACCCAATAATGGCCTCTTCCTCCCGCACAGGCAGCAAATGGAATACCTACTTGATATAAACCTTCACCAAATAGGGATCAACAGATGCTTTTATCATTGCTACCATATCATCTTATGACACATACCTAGCCTTAACATCCTCTCTGCAGATGAAATAGTTGACCAATTTGCCTTTTGGGAAAAGTAAATGGTGAATCATCCAACATTCGTGAAGTGCCTTCTTGTTGATTTTAATCAGAATGGTTATTTTACCCAAAGCATCATATATTATATAGGCAGCTTGTTTGTCTTCTTCTAAATAATGCAGTCTACAATTGACAACATTTGCTTCAAGTTCTTGTGTTGTCTGGTAGGATTTCTTTAGGCTGTAGATTTATTTTTTAAACTTTAGGGTTAAATTCTGATTGTTCATCCAGCTGGAAAAACTTTGTGTAACCATTTGGTTAAACAGACAAAATATTACTATATAACATGGCTGTTAAAATATTTATTTGAAAACAGCAATCAACCAACTTAGTTTACATACATAAGCAACATATTAAAAGATTTAGACAGTATGTATATATATATATATATATATATATATATATATATATATATATATATATACATATGTTCATATCTAATGGCCGAATTAACATTATGCCAAATTACACATTACCGAGACCACATTAACGAATGTACACATTGCCGAAAACTGAAACGACTGAACTACACTATGCCGAATAGCAATTTCACTCTACTGTATAAATACATAGTAGGATTGTCCTATAACGCACCTCGTACAAACCAAAAGCATGGCGGACTTGACGAGCAATGCACCTAGAAGCTTGGGTAGCGTTTACAACTGGGTACATTGCAGAGAGGAAAAGACGTACTTGTTATAGATGGCTTCATTTACCATTTGAAAAAGAGAGCAAAACATAGGAGCTATTTGGTATGTAAGTTCAAACGTGCTCAGCAATGTAACACAACAGCTATCACTGACGTTGTAACAAACGGAGCGGAGTTAATAATTAAGTCAGTAGAGCAGAACCATGAAGGAGATCCAGGGGAGGTGGAAAGGTATGCTGTCTGTGACATGTATACTAGTATGGAGTTTATCACAACTATTTCTTTACTATTGAAAATGTAGGATGATGTTTCTTGGGATTGGACTTTTGTGGTATGCAGTTGTGTTTTTCAGCACTCCTTCTTCATGTATTTGGATTGCTGATGAGAACGGGTTAGTGTTAATTGCACATTTAAAAGATGTTACTTTGGAAGGTGTGCACTAATGGGTTGTCGGTGTGCTGGTCAGGTTTTCTTTGTTTGTATTTGGCAATATGTGGTTTGGCATAGTGCAGTTTGGTCGTTTCAGTTTTTGGCAATGTGTACATTCGTTAATGTGGTCTTGGTAATGTATAGTTCAGCGTAATGTTAATTCGGCCATTACATATGAATATATATATATATATATATATATATATATATATATATATATATATATATATATATATATATATATATATATATATATATATATATATATATGTCAAATACCAATAGATAAAACCATGGTGTTTCACATTATTTCTCAGAACATTTATACCACATTGTGTAGGCAATCTTAACTTTCAAAAAATGTGAAGCTTAAAAATAACAATTTTGTCTTTTAGAATCAAATGTTAAGATAGACTTAGGTGCTTTACCCAGATGAATATCAATGGATGGATATGATATGGATATCAAAACCAGATTTCTGTGCAAATCAGTTGATCATTCTTAATATTTAAAGTTGACAATGTTAGATATAATTTAAAAGGAACATCCTCCCTTACTTGATTTTCAACAATCACAAAACAAAGGGTGGTATCAGAATATCTATAAAGTATATACTGTTGCCCATCTAATTCAAAAGGGCATATAAGTAGTCACTTAGTCACTTTAGGGACATAATTGTATCAACTTATTCCTCACCAGTCGCACTACTGAATACAGTGACACATTTTGCAACCTTCACCCAGGGCACATGTAATAACCTAAAAGTTCAATAGTATCTTGCTAGAAAAATTATAAGTTTAGAAAAGCTAAACTATTAATAAAAGGTTAATAAGTTGTTAAAATGTCTTTTTTGTCATTAAATCCTGTTACTTGTATTTTAAACAGTGATGCATGTTACCCAGTCTATTTAACAACGTCTCATCCTGTTCTCCTATTTGACTCAATGTGTAAACATTTCTAAATATGTAACTATATATTTATCTGTATATATATCTTATATCTATCTATCTATCTATCTATCTGTCTATCTATCTATCTATCTATCTATCTAGCTATCTTCTATTTACATGGGTGTAGTATTACAGATTTAATACATCCAACTTTCACTTGAATATGTTGACACACCACAACACACGCACCAAGAAGCAGTACTGGTGCATGGAAAATTTAAAATTAAAAAAAGAAATGGTTTTTGTAGGGGACAAGCCGTCCTGCACTCACCATTTTGGGGCACAGCTTCCCACACCCCATGCTAATTTTAAACTAACTCTGAGATCACACAAACACAGGGTAGGGGCATATTCCACAACCCCGGGAAGTGTGAAATCTCAGACACCTATCGAGTAGCTGCTTTGTAGACTAAAATGCCGATGACCAAACACATATTTGACCTTTTGCAGGAAGTTATATAGCTTGGAATGCACTGCTGAGTAATCTAACTACAAACTGGTTAACCAAAATTAAAATAAATATCAGTAACTGAAAAAAATGACAGATACATTCAGAACCAGAACTTGGAGTTGCAGTATCTTGTGGAGCAAACTGATCTGGCATCCTCCTCAATGCCAAGTTGTGGATAAAAAAAAAATAGTTGCAAAAACACACAAACACATTAAAAGATTCTTCATTCTAAATTGTAGCAAACATTGTGAATGCTACACATAGACCACGGAAGCACTTCAGCTGTTACCACAAATTCAATACTGGCATTAAGTTCTGAATGACGGTACTGCAATGCCATCCAGTCGGCATCTGCCAACGTCACCCACTGATGCCTTCTGCTCGAGGATGCTCACCCCACCCTAGCTATGCTTCTGGGTACATTAACCATGTAAGGAACATGGATTGCCTTTGAAAGAGTCCAGTCTTTAACTTTCTTTACTAATCTTTATATTTCTATGTACACATATTCATCAACCTATATAGCTATGTCACCATGGGGTTATTGCAATTAAAGTTCTTGAAGGCCACAAGGCTGTGAATTTGAAAATTAAATGTATGAAATTGTTGGACCTATAAATATGTTACAGAAGGCTAGGTAATGATGTTGTCTATCAGTTAGATTCCATTGACTTCTGTGTGCAGTTTTAAAATGGATTTTTTTTCACTGCTATGTAACAAACATGAATGTATCTACATTTTAGAACCATATTATACCTTAGCTAGTTCTGTACTACAGAAGCCCAATGCAGCTTCAAATCCTTAAAAATCTATCCAGGCATGTTGAAAGCAGACCTGTCTGCAGGAGGCTATTTTAAGAGAAATTCTACACACACCACACATAGATTTGTTTAGCCTTATTCTGTGGGACTAATTTGTGCCACTCAAAAAAGGGTAAATATTTCAATATCTCTCTGTAAAAAGGAGAATCGGCCTTTCTGATGTTTCCAAAATGAAGATGCAGGAAATCCATTACTTTACCTTGCAGGTGAGTAATAGAGCACTCAGCCTGTTTACAAGGTGAAGAACAGAACAGCAATTATGAAGCTACCCTCACAGCTAGAAGCAAAGAGTGAGATTAGAGTAGAATTGTAGCATGGCTTTTATATCATTTTGATTATATTAAATTAGATGACTCACATACCTACAAAGGGAGCACACCAACATGTCTAATTTGAGAATTGCTCTGTAAATCTGTTCAGCATTTGATAAACAAACACTACTGTTATCATGACTCAGTGCTTGTCTGACAGCTAAGTTGGTGCAGCTTTTACTATAATGAATGTGCAATGATATCCAGACACTAAATTTAAGCATATATCACTAAGATGTTTAAAACAAATTAAGCAGCAGCCTTATTAAGTTCATTATAACATAGTAAATAAGTCCTGATCCTTCCACATGGGCATATTCACTGCCATAAAGCTTGTGTCCATGTTTTTTTAATGAGTAAACTTAGAATGCTGTATGAAACAATGAACACAAGCTTTATGGCAGTGAATATGCCCATTGGATATTATGCTGGTATGTAACTATGGTAAGAACAAACAGGTAAGTTCAGTAGCAACAACAAGAATTTTTGCTGGAATCACACAATTAATAAGATATACAGCAGAGAAATAGATCTAGCATACTGCCTAGCTTAAAAAAAGAAATCAATCCAGTCATAAAAGTAAGACTGAATATGCAGAAGCTACTTTCGTCTTAATCAAATCTTAAATATTCAATCATGGAATTTGGTTGCAGAGAACAAAAGCAGAAATAATGTATTATTTAATTACATCATAACAAATGAAAGGGAGCAATTATGAATGTAACATACCATAAATGTAACATATCAGCAATAAAATGAAGTTATCAGCCAGATGAAGGACATACCGAATGTACATGTACTGAAAGAAATATTGTGTGCATAGTTCACAGTAAGCAAAGGCACAGTTCAGAGTCCTGAAAGGGAAGGCATCCCCTACAAAACTACAGATATGTTACTGTTTCAAAAAGTTAAATTAAAATATCATGCTCCATGGACAATACCAGGACACAATCAGGGAAAGCCTAGCTAAGACTTATCAATCATTTTAAACAAAATCTTGGCATGTGGATAGAACCTTGGCCTATGATGACTGACACTGCCAGCTCAGCTATCTGGAATTTTGTAAATAATCATATGCCATTTGTGAATATTAATATGACTCATATGCTTATCTTACAAAAGTAAGAGGACTGTATATTATGTACCGAGCTTCAAGAATGTAACCACAGTGTACCCTACTGGAAAAGAACAGAAATGTGTATAAACTATATACCTGTGCAAATGTATGTTTTAATAGTAAAATCTGGAACATACAGAGTTAACTTGCAAAACTTGAAGCAAATAAGTTGGAATCAAAATGTTTTACAATTGTGTTATCTCTCAGTTTCAATGCAGCAAGTAGACACAATGTCTAGAGTAAGAAGTTTTTCTCTTGTCTTGAAAGTAATTTTAATTACTAGGGTTTAAAATGTGAAGTGTTTCATTGTTTCCTAGTAGCTGCACATCTGAGAGATATGTACTTTTCACACAGAGATGATACAATGATGTTGGTATCTGTTAGCCTGACAACTGAAGGCAGGTGGCAAAAAGTTATGTCAACCAAGTTGACCCAGCAGTAATGTTTGATAGTAATTTAAGAACTCTCTCAGAGAAAGATTGGGCATCTTGTATCTTGTCTTGGACTTGGAAACATTCATCATCATCTGAATTTGCTTTGCTAATAGTATGTAACTAGGGAAAAGTTATTTCTTTTAGAGATATATAGGAATATAGTAAAGATTAGTTTGGATGTTTTCTGTATTTATTTGAGACTGTCCTGCAATGTTGTTATAAAATATTTCATGTGATTCTGAACTGTGTAGTTATTATGTTGTTTGAGTATTGTCTTATACTTTTATTATTTATTATTAAATATATGTAAACCTATCTTTGTGGCTGATGTTTGTGAGACATATTTATGCTCTTAAAGTACTTGCATATGTATTTGGTGACACTGTACAGGCCACTCCTAAGTAGCCTTGGTCTTGGTCACACTTACATTTGGATAATAGTAACATTATACAGTAGAATAGGTCACCTTTTTAAGGGCCTTTATAGTTGCTGATAAGTAGGAGTTGGTGGCAGTGATAACTACCTTATAGTCTGGGAAGAAGAGGACATAGCTAGTAAACCTGTGCCAGCCTTCCCCAGGTGTGTGTGTTTGCATATAAATCAAATCTCAAAGTGTGTGTGTATCAGCTACTTGGGCAGGGACACAATGCACTGGTTGGGCAGAGAGCGTGCTGGAGGTCTTGGCATGACCCTTCAGCTGAGATCATAACCCTATAACTGTGCCAGTGGGGAGTCTTTTTGAGGATCTGGAGAAAGAGGGACAGACCAACCCCAGACTGACTGTGATCTCTGTCTGCTCTTAAGGGAATTTGCACTTTACTGTGTGTGAATTTGTCATCCTCCCAATGTGTGTGCCCCTCACTGGTGCTAGTGGTGAGGATTGAGGCTCCTTGATTACTGGGGCAGTACAGGCCATCACATATTAATTGTTTGGCAGTGGTAGGATACCCACATCAAATATTAATTGGGTGATAGTGGTGAGATAGCCAAATTGCACTTTACTGTGTGCATACTTGTCATCCTCCCAATGTGTACGTTCCTGACTGGTGCTAGTGGTGAGGATTGAGGCTCCTTGATTACTGAGGCAGTGCAGGGCCATCACATATTAATTGTTTGGCAGTGGTGGGATACCCACATCACATATTAATTGGGTGATAGTGGTCAGATACCCACATCACATATTAATAGGGGTGTTATGGTGTGGATATTGAATTCCTGTTGCCTGTGTACAGTAGTCACTGAAGGTGTTTGTACCCTCAATCAGCCATACAGCGAACATTCAGAGTTCATATCACAATTGTTTTATTTTTTGTTAGCTTAGTTAGTCAAGGAGAGCAGGCAAGCATGGGAGCAGAGGAGAATGCCAAGCTGACAAGGAGCCAGTTGGCTGAGATGTGTTAGGCTAAAGGACTGATGCATGCCAACTTGACTAAAGCAGACATGATTGCAGCTTTAGTCACAGCTGCATCACAGAACAGCAACCAGGAGGACAATCAGACTGGCCGTGGAGATGTACAACTCTCAGAAAATGGACAGCTCAACCTTTCCACAGAGGACTTAAAAATCCATCTGGAGTTAAAGAGACTTGCATTGGAGGCCAAGCATTTGCAAATAGAAGCATCAGAAAGACTGAGACATCTGGAGGCTGAGGAAAATGAGAAACTGTGATGTCTGCAGGCTGAGGAGAATGAGAGGCAGCGGCAACATGAAAAGGAGATGCTGACTGTTCATTAGAGTCATGGAGGTAATGGGGAAGGGAGTAACCAAACCCCAGAAGCAACAAAGGTCAGTAAATTTCTTCCACAATTTAGAGTGGGATAATTTTGATAGTTTCATTCATATGTTTGAGAGGGTATGTAAACAGTATAATGTTGACCAAGGGCTCTGGGTACAGTTCCTGACCCCCTTACTCCATGGTAAAGCTGTAACTGCAATTTCTGAACTGCATGATACTGATTGTTTAAATTATAATACAGACAAAATGTGTTAGAATGCTTTAAGTTAACACCTGAAGCTTATAGGAAAAAGCTTTATGAGCATAGATGCAAGGCAGAAGAAAGTGTGTGTGTGTGAATATGTTGCCAAACTAAGCACTTATTTTCATAGGTGGGTGAGTGGATGTCAGGTCACCACTTTTGAAGGGCTGGCAGACTTTTTGGTGAGGGAACAAACCCTTAACACTTTGCCTGAGGACATGAGAATTTGGTTAGCTGATAGACAATACACTACTACAGATGAGTTGGGGAAGAAGGGAGACCTATAAATATCAAGCAGGGCATAACTGCACAGGAAAGGGACAACCAGTGCTGCTCATGGGTCTAAGGGAACCCATGTTGAGCAGCCCAGACTGTCCCAACAGACTCCGCAAGTAGCAGGGGAAGCCACTAGTCCAGGTACACATCCATGACCAAGGGTTAAATGTTTTAAATGCAACCAGTGGGGCTATGTAGTATATAGATGTCCACGGAAGCAAGGTGGGGAATAAAAGGTGGGAGAGCCAGTATGTGGGAATGACAAAATGCCAGCAGTAAGTTATCTCGAGGAAACAAGGGTCCCAAACTACCACAAGAGGCAATAGCCTATCTTAGTGGATGGGAAAGAGGCCATGGCTAAGAGAGACACAGCCTCTGACCTAACTAACCAATGTAAAGCCTGCAATGGTTACAGAGGAGCACTACTTGCTTGGGCAGTCTACTCCAGTCAGAGCTTTAGGAGGGACCCCATTCCATATACCTTTGGCTAGGGTTCACCTTGACTGGGTTGAGTGGAAAAGGAAGCAAGCAAATAGGTGTGCTTGAGGATATCCCTACAGATGTTCTGATAGAGAATGATTTTGATAATGCTGTACCCTGTATGCATGCAGTTAAATGCAGTCAGACTTGGAGACAGGCATGTGGGTCTGGTAGCCTGGGGAGACCCAAACAGACCGCACACTTGCAGCCAGGACTGGTGAGGTCGTTACTTCAGGGAGGAAGCTACACTGTAACAGTGAGACTGAAGACGAGCCACAGCTGCTTGTGTGTACAGATGTTCCCTTGGACAGAGTGACTGCAATGGCAGAGGTGAGTAGTAGTACCCAGACTGACAGTGAGGCACCACTGTCAGAGAATAGCAGACTTCCTGTAGAAGGGGAGCTGGGAAGGGTTACAAAGAGAGAGTTGAGAGAAGCTCAGTTCTCAGACCCTACATTACAAGGCCTGAGGGATGTAGCTAGTGAGGCACCTGATTCCCCAGGGAAGGAGGGATCTGTATACTGGGACAAAGGGTTACTGTATAGAGAGTGGACCCCTGAGGGAGGGCTAGAGGGTGACAGAATACAGCAGTTGGTAGTGTCCAGAGCCTACCATCTGGCACATCTAGCCATAGCCCATGATATTCCCTTTGCAGGTCATATTTTATTTCTTTCTTTCATTTGTTTACCGGGAAGGTCCACTGCGCCTAGGTAAGTCTATTTTCAGTTGAGGCCTGGGGAGAAAAGCTCCACATACAAACAGTAACTAGATATAAGTACTAACAAAAACCAGAGCTAACAACAATTATGCAGTAACAAACTTGGACATGCACATAACAAATATTATATAATAGCAAGCTTGGACATACACTTAACAAGTCAGGTGCAAGTTACAAATACATGCACTCTTGTGGGAGGACAGGCAAGATTCTGCCCTTCTGCGCTGGGAGTTTCTGGTTAAAGGGTTATTGTGCCTACTTATTTGAACTGTTTCTTTCTGAAATTGGTACGCCTTGTTTGCTGTAGCATAGACTAAATTCAGACCTGCTGAATCTAGCTTTGTTTGTATAACATGAGCACTAATCCAGACAATCTTTTTTTGGAGAAGGTTTCCCTGCACCCTAGCGGCAGAAATGTGCAGTTAGAACTTGCCTGATCAAAGACTGCTGGAACGGGGCTCAGATTTTAGCTTTTTATTGGTTAATTGGTTAATTTGTTTAAATCAGTTGCTCATTTGCTACTGTTTTGTTAAAAAAAAAATATATATATATATATATATATATATATATATATATATATATATATATATATATATATATATATATAGATAAATATATACATTTCATGCATCGCCGCTTAGCTAGAGTTAAACTATTCTCGGCGCCATAAAGGCTGCTCTTCAAATTTTTGCTTAGAACTAGCCAGTTTTTTTAGTTTTAGCACTAAAATCTGTTTCTTTGAGCTCAGCACTTGTTCAGAACTTGTTGTAAGCACTAAATAAGTTACAAATTACTACATCACTCAACGTTCTTCAGTTGTCTAGAGGAAAACAGTTTTTAGTACTTAATAAATAAGCACCTATCCAGGCATGTCTAAGGGTCTGCTCCCTGTGTTTTCTCCTGTCTACCTGATGAATCTGGGCATCTTGGGGCAATGCAGCAATTGCCTCAGGTACACAGACAACCCTCTCCTCCTACCACCCAACACTACAACCTGTGAGAGATGCACTTATATAGCTAAACTGGAAGCAAAGCTCTCTTCACCCAAGACTGGACTAGGCAGTCAAGAGGAGAAGGTAAACACTTGCACCACACCACATTCATCACATAGTCCCTCAAAACCTACACTACCAAAACACACACATAGAAACATGAAACACACACCTACATTTGCAGAGGCTCTCAATAAAAATCTGCTCAAGCAACAGAGACCTCCAAAGCAGATACACAAGCAACCTCCACCCCCAAACATGACCCAAATGACACATAGCCCACAAACTCAGTGTGCCATTCAACCACAGCCCATAAGGCATAACAACGTACCCAACACTCTAGTCATAGATGACTCTATTGTCAGGCACATTGATGTTCTACTCACCAGGCTAAACAAGGAGAAATTTACTGTCAGCTGCCTGTCGGGTGCCAGGATCCGCCACATAATGCATGCACTCAGAGGCTCAGAGGTCGCTCCACAACAAGTACAAATATGACTTTGTCATTGTCCATGTTGGTGTGAATGATTAGAGACTTACCTCCCTGGACTACATGAAAAGAGACATGGGGGAGCTCTGTGATCTTGTAGCCCAGGCAGGTATGACACTAGCCCTGAGCAGCATCCTGCCATCATTCAGAATGATACCGCAGTACAAGGACAAAATGATTGACTTCAACAATTGGATAAGCTTCTGGTGTCATTCTAAGCGGATGCAGTATCTGTCTGCCTGGGATGACATGATCGACAGACCACGATGCTTTGCTGGGGATGGCCTGCACCTGTCGCCCTTGGAATTCCGGATACTGGCTAAGGTTCATGCCACCCCTATAGTGCCTTTTTTAGGCAAGGTTCAAATGACAAATTCACCACCTTAACAGGTACAAACAAGCAAAATCTGAGGGTAATGCTACTCAATACTAGAAGTCTAAACCTCAAAATGCATTCACTCAAGGCACTCCTTAAAATAGAGAACATCGACATCTGTGCAGTGACAGAGACCTGGTTCAAGGCTCCAGAGAGCACCCTTGCATTACCAAGCTATAATTCATACCACACCTTTTGGCAACCTAACCTGGACCAAAACACTAAAGGCAGAAGCGTGTCCATATTCATTAAGGATATCCACACCTCCAGGCTAGTTGCACAGCATAATGCATCCAAGATTATCCAAGTGCAACTAACTCTGGGCAAGACCGCAATCCAAATTGTAACTTGCTAGAGATCCCCCACTATGCCCCAGGATTCCCACTCCTCATTTCTTGATACACTGGAAAATATTAGAGTACAACCCAGAACCCTAATAATGGGCGATTTCAACTACCCCACCATTAATTGGGAAAACTACACATGTCCCAAATCTGGAATTCATAAATTTCAATTCCTTGGATCAACATATCCACTTCCCCACCAGGACAGCAATATCCTAGTTGAGTCATTACCAACATGGGCGACTAGTGTTCCACATCAGAGGTCAATTCCTCGTTCATCAGATTCGACCACAAGCTAATCACCCTAGACATCAACATCCCGCCCCCACCCCCCATTAGGGGAAACAACCATAAAAACATTCTCCAAAGCCAACTTCATGCTTCTTAAGACAGAAGTGGCAAACTTCACGACACCCATACAGATGGACAATAGAGGTATGACTGCTGAATCCTACACAAATGCTCTTTATAAGCACTTACATGAGTGCATGGATCGTGCTATCCTTAACAGAACAAAGATGCTATCCTCCAAAAAAAGAAAGCCAATCTGGTGGTCTCCTGCCATAAACAAACTCTACAAGAGAAGAAACTCTTAGGTCAGCCTCAGTAAGAAGCTGAGATCCCTCATAAAATCCTCCAAAGCTAGTTATGAAAACAAAATCGCCACTGATTCTAAAGACAACTACACAGCATTCTATAGCTATGTCAAGAATCTCAATGGCAACACTCAGATCTGCTCTGAGTAGCAGCACAATGGCACTAAATATAGAAAACCAACTGATATTGCCAACATCCTGGCAGATAGGTTCAGTGCTAATTTTACCCCCCTCTCAACCCCTAAAGGGCCCATCTCTATACCGGAAGAATGCAAAGTTCCTGTAATAATGACTGTACAGGTAAAATCCACACTCTCCAAAGCCAAGAATACAGCATTCATGGGACCTGACAACATCCCAGGCTACATTCCACATGAACTGCAGAATGAACTGGCACCCCACCTAAGCACCATGTTCAGCCATAGACTCACCTCAGGCTTTGTGCCAACTAAATGGTGCACAGCGACGTTTATCCCACTCCACAAAGGGAGAGCCACCACAGACACCGGGAACTACCACCCCATTAGTCTAACGAGCCTGGTCTGCAAGGCCATGGAACGTATCATCATGGATCTTATGCACAAAGACATTGGTAATCTCCAAACTCTGGACCCCACCCAGTTCGGGTTTGTCAAAGGCAGATCATGTCTCCTAAACCTGATAGACTTTTTTGAATCAGTCACCAAAGCTGTAGATGAGGGTAAGGTGGTTCACACAGCCTGTCTAGATCTCACCAAGGCTTTTGACACCATCCCCCACTCTGGAATTATAGATAAACTCACTAAACTAGGTATAAATCCATATGTTACAAGATGGGTTGCCAACTGACTCAATGACAGAACCCACACTGTAAAAGTAGCAGACTGCAAATCCGACTTCAGACCACTGATAAGTGGAGTACCACAGGGTTCAGTCCTGGGTCCTCTCCTGTTTTGTATCTACTTTTCTGAAGTACAGGATAACACAGAAGGTCTTTGGCTAATGAAGTTCGCAGATGACTTCAAACTAGGAGCCGTAATTGAAACTCCTAAAGATGTGGACATCCTACAAAATGGCCTCATGGAGACAGATACCTGGTGTCAATGCCATGGCCTCAAGCTCAATGCCAAAAAGTGCATTGTCATCCCCTTTGGTAAAGACTCTGTACCCATGAGCTACCACATAGGTGGTAGTCTACTTAACACCAAAAGTGTGATAAGAGACCTTGGGACACGGGTGGACAGTAGTCTCTTATTTAATAATCACATCACCACAGTAGTCAGGAAATCCTTCTATGTGGCGCACCTCATTACAAAAGGTTTCTCATCCAGGAAAAAAGAGGGCATTGTTCTCCTCTACTCGTCACTCATTAGACCCATTATAGAGTACAACACCCCTTTTGGTATGTACCCCACAAGACATCTACAGCAACTGGAAAGGCCACAGAAATACCTCCCAAAGAGGATTACTGACCTCAAACAGATGCCCTACGCAGCCTGTCTCAAAACACTCCAGCTTTACTCCGTTGCATATCACCTACTTAGAGGTGATCTCTGCCTAACATACAAAGCTATGTCAAACCCAGAGTTGTTGGACATGCTCCACTTAAAGAAATCCTAATCCCTCCGAGCTACATGCTCTAGGGACCTAAACTTTGTCACTACAATAAATAGAACATGCTAGAGGGATAGATTCCTGTCTCAGAGACTTCCCATACTCTGGAACAAACTACCTATCTATACTAAACAAAGCTCTTCATTAGCACTATTCAAGAAAAATATTGATGATTGGATGGGAAATAGGAAATTCACCTCGGGGATCACCTCTGTGGCTCTGCTTGACAGGGGCACAGGAAAATATTCTCTTGGGTGGCGAAAGCCACGCTACCTTTTTGGCTAGGCTTATATAGGCCCTAGGGCCAATAGCCTAGTACCACCTATAAATCTATGAACCTATACCAGAGTTAAGCAGTATTATACAATAACTAGCTTGGACATGGTATGAGCAAAAGCTTCAAATTATATATACATACTACCCATTTACATTATGCAAGTAATTAGCATTGTTAAAGAAGTTTATGCAAGAAAAAATGTATATACATATGTGATGACAATGTTTTAGATATTAACTGTTAGAGATTTCAGGTGTGAGAAGAGGAACTTGTCAAGACAGAGTGATGGGTCTGGTGGTTAGTAATGAAGGTGAAAGGTAGAGAAAAGAAGTGAAAGATACCCTGGAGGGAAGAAATGGGTATGGCAGGTGGGGTTTGGTTGTAGAGAGAGTTAGTCAACACACCAGCAAGCCACAGAAATGTGGGTTTAAGTAGATGGAGCAGTATTTAGTAACATTTATTTGGACATGAGCATTGCTAGTCTGATGAGAGATGCTGTCTAAGGGACTTCTTAAAGAGAGCAGGATTACAGATGGAGGTGGTTGAGGATGGGAGAGTCTTCCAAAATTTAGACACCGTAAAAAAAATAGAGCATTTGACCAGCTGGGAGAGTGTTTTTTTTTTCACTTTGAGCAGTGTTTGTTTTCAGATCTGAGGGGTCTATTAGGGTGATACAAAGACAACAGGGAGGAAAAGGAAGGTCAAGTTAATACAGTAGTTAACTGTAAGTAGGTGAGATAATGTGGTCATTCAAGTCAGTTTAGTTGATGTAAGTATGAACAGTGATGTGCTGAGAATTTCGCATGTGTTGAAAATTTGGAAACGTTATTGTAACATGAGTCAGGCTTGGTTTTCAGAGAGGACTGGATGTTGGTGAGGATATGGGCTCCATATAGTAAGGATGGTAGTATAAAGGATGAGGCTAGAGCTTTTTTTTGCAGTGGGGTTAAGGAAATGTCTATATTTATACAGGGTACCCAGTTTCTGGTGTGTTTTTTAATACTGCATGGATGTGGAGGTCGAATGTAAGGTTATCATCAATGATAACACCTAAGTGTTTGGTGCTAGAGACAACTTCTATGATAGTGTTGTTCTGGGAGTGGGCAGAGAATTCATTCTTGTTAAGGGGGGTGTTTTTTTGGGGAGGTTGAATAATAGAAGTTTAGTCTTGTTGGGGTTTAGAGCAAGATGGTTATTTGACATCCAGGTTTCAGTAGAAATAAAGGCATATTGGGTTAGTAGTTGTAACTCAGAAGTGGATTTGGCAGTGCAGATGATTGTAGAATCATCTGCATATTGGATAGTGGTGCCTTGGGGGAGAGTGTTATGGAAGTTATTTATGAATATGATAAATAAAAGAGGGCCTAATATGGATCCTTGGAGTACTCCTCTTGTTGTGTTGAGGAAAAGTGAGTAGGATTGTTGCCATTTAGTGGATTGTTGTCTACCAGTGAGATAGTTTGAGAACCAGTTCAGGGTTGTGGGTGAGGTACCTAAATCAGAGAGTTTGGTTAGTAGAAGGGGATGGGATACAGTGTCTAAGGCTTTTGGGAAGTCGAGGAAGAGTGAGGAGACTATGAAACCAGCATCATGAGCCCTAGTTACTATGTCCATAAAAGAGATGAGAGCTGTATTAGTACTGTGGCCTGGCATAAAAACATGTTGGGTGGGGGAAAGAAGTTGGTTATTAACTAAATGATTAAGAAGGTGGGTATGGACACATTTTTCTAATATTTTGGAGACAAGGGACAAAATAGTGATGGGTCAGAAGTTGGAGATGTCAGAGTTATTGCTGCCTTTATGAAGTGGGAGAACACATGCTTTTTTGTAGATATGTGGTATAAGGGATTCCAGAATTGATCTGTTGAGGAGTATACTGATGGGATAAGCAATGGAGATTGCAGATAGTTGTAAGAATTCAGGAGGAAGATTATCTTCATAGGTTCATAGGTGTGTACTAGGCAAATGGCTCTGGAGAATTTACAAACCTAGCCCATAGAAGGGCGCTGGCATTGTGCCACCAGACGTTAGTTCCCAGTGCCTCTATCAAGTACAGCGAGTGATCCCCGGGGAGAACTTTCTATTCCCCATCCACTCATCAATATTTCTCTTGATGAGGGCCAGTGAAGTGCTCTGTTTGACATGTATGGGAAGTTTATTCCAGAGCATGGGCAGTTTCTGGGTTATGAACCTATCCCTCCAGCATGTTTTGTTGATTATAGTAATGTGGTTGAGGTCTCTGGAGCATGTGGTGTGGAGGGATTGGGATTTCTTTAGATGCAGCATTTCTAACTGAGCTGGGTCAGACATGGCTTTGTAAGTCAAGAAGTGATTGCCTCTTAGTAGACGATATGAGACAGAGAATCGCTGGAAGGTTTTTTTTTTTTTTTTTTTTTAATCTGCCTGTGTATGACATATGTTTAAAGCCTAGTATCATCTTCATGAGGTAATTTTGTGGCCTCTCCAGCTGTTGCAGCTGTCTAGTGAGGTACATGCCAAATAGGGCATTAGACTCTATGATTGGTCTAATGAGGGAAGAGTAGAGAGAAATAATTACCTCTTTCTTCTTGGAAGCAAATCCCTTGGTAATGAGATGTGCCACATAGAAGGAATTTCTGACCACAGTGGCAATGTGGTGGTCAAAGGAGAGGTTGCTGTCAACATGTGTCCCCAGGTCTCTTATAATGCCTTCAGTGTTCAGTGGGCTCCCATTGGTGTAGTAATTAGTGGGAACTGAGTTTTTCCCAAAGGGGATGATGACACTTTTTTGGCATTAAGCTTAAGGCCATGGTTTCGACACCAGTCATTGGTCTCAGTGAGACCTTTCTATAGGATGTCTGCATCACTTGGGGAATTAATAATGACTCCCACCTTGCAGTCATCTATGAACTTGGTCAGCCAGAGTCCCTCCATGTTGGCTTGGGCTTCTGAGAAGTAGATGCCAAACAGGAGAGGAGCCAGTACAGATCCCTGTGGGACTCCATTTGTGACTGGTCGACAGTATGACTTGGAGTCCACTACTTTCACACTGTGGGTTCTATCTGTGAGGCAATTTGCAACCCACCTAATGATATAGGGGTTGATGCCTAGTTTGGTGAGTTTATCAATAATTCCTGAATGAGGAATGGTATCAATGGCCTTGGCCAACTCGAGGTAGGCTGTATGAACTCCCTTACCTTCATCCACAGCTCTCGGGCATTAGTGCAAGGTTTGAGTTTTTGAAGGAGTTTTTTCCAGGTGGAAGTGGGTATGGGTGAGAGAGAAAAGATAGGTAGAGAGGAGGGTGTAGATTGTGATGATGGTTGGGTTGGTGAGTTGAGGCTAGTATGTGGGAAGGAGGTGGTAAGCTTTGGTATGGTGTCGATGAAGTATGAGTTAAAGAGAGATAGGCTATCTTGGAGGGTGGTTTATCTGGGTGTGGGCATGGGTTGTTATTATAGCCTGGGCAAAGTAGTTAATTAATTGTTCCCCAGAATTTCTTTGGCTTTAGCTTATGCTGGTCCTGGAGATTCTGAAAGTGTTTTTTTATCTTTAATGACTAGTTGCTTTGCCTGATTTCAGTAGATGTTTGTAGAGAGTGAGGTCAGGAGGATTTTTGTATTTTTGCCAGGCTTTCCAAGCTTTGTTTCTAATGGTCATGATTTGCTTTGTGGGTTTGGTGAGCCAGCTGGCATGATTAGTCCTGACTCTTTTTAGTCGTAGTAGGGCCAGACTATTTAAGATCTTGAGGAATATTGAATTGAAGAATTCAACTGCATCATGTAGAGGGAGAGATTTTAATGTGCCCAATTGATTCTTTGTGCAAAATTTCATTAAAGGTGTCTGGTGAGAAGTGAGATAATTCTCTGGTTTGTTTAAGCTGATGACTACTTATGGCTGAGGTGGTTTTAGACATTATCAAGGCTGGTAAGTGGAAGCTAATACTATTTGGTAGAGTGCCAAAGATGGAAATTTTATTAGGGGTGGATACTAGGATCCAGTCCAGAATTGACCCTTTGTTGTTTTGGTTTCTGAGTCTTGTTATGTCAGTGATGAGCTGGGTAAAGTTATATAGGTTATTGTTGGTGGGGGGAGCTGGTTAGTGATATCCAGCCAGTTAATGTTAAAGTCCCCTAAGATGATAGTTTCATTATTAATATTGTTAGATGCCCAGGCAAGGATGTTTTCTAGGATAGGGATGTTATTACCTGGGGGAATATATAAGACCATGATACAGAGACATTTGCAATTATTTAGTATTATAAAGGCTACCAGCACCTCAGCTGTGAAGAATTGTGGAAAGGGCTTAGTATATCGGGCTACAGTGAAGGCATTGGGGTATATCAAGGTGATGCCTCCACCATTTTCTATGTAGTCTGTCAGTTCTAAGACAAGTATAGTTAGAGGGTAGGAATTCTGCATCTTTAAAATATGGTTTAAGCCAACTCTCTGTAATGGCAGTGAAGTCGGGTTGATTTTGGCTTAACTATGCTTGAAATTTTGGGATTTTGTTTCTTATACTTTGTAGACTGATGGTAGTGAAAGTAAGGGATTTTATGCAGTTGGATTAGTTGTAGGAGGTTGGGAATGGGCGTGGGTTTGGATGTATGTCCCCGCATATTATTACGTTACTATGGGTGAGAATATTTATCAGTTGCTGTTGTTTTTTTAGTTTTGTGATGGCAATCTAGAAGAGAGTTAGTGAACTGAATGTGTAAGAGGGGAAGGATTTTAATTTAGTTTGTAGAATTGTCTGTTGAATATAAGCTAGATCCTATCGTGTAGTAGCTGGAGAGAGATTGAGTATATGTGGATGTTGTACAAGAAGGTTTAGAAGGTATTTTTGTTATTTGAGGAGATGTTACTTGATGGAGAAGACAGAGGTATAGAGAGAGAGAGAAATTATAATAGCTTTACAGATGAGAGACATTGTGATAGGGAGAATTATAGCGAGTAGGAGAGAGGCTGTTAGAGGAAATGTGACGCAGTGGTGCTATCTATAAGGAATGTAAGAGGAATATTGTTGTAAGGAAGTAAGTGTGGGGTGGGTTAGACAGGTAGGACAGAGTTAGAGTAGGTGGATAGCTTGTTAATGGGTATGTAGGAGGAAGGTGTGAGTACTGTAAGAGCAGGTTATAGGGGAATCTTATGTGTAGATGGTAATAGAAAAATCTAGATAAGGGGAGACGTAGAAGTGAAGTACATATAAGGATTGTAGTGGGTGTGTCATGAGTATGTGGGAGGGAAATTAGAGAAAAAAGTGGTGTGATAAGTGGAGAAGAGTTAGAGGGTGGAGTTATGCTTGGTATAACTATAGTAGATGTGGGAGTGGGTGGGAATGGGGTAGGGTAGGGGAATGGATTGGGTAAGAGCAGGGGTGGGAAACTGATGAGGCCAAAAACATCATGAGCAGAAAACGTTCAAAGATATGTATTATGCAGAGTTTCTATTAGCCTGGGAATTCCAGAGATGTGACAGGGTACTGCAGGACCTGTGAGCAATGCCAAAAGGTAGGCAAGACAAGAGACAAGGTGAAAGCTCCCTTGATGCCTTTGCCTGTGATTCAGGAGCCATTTCAGAGGGTAGCTATGGATATTGTTTGGCCTCTGAGTAACACAGGTTCCACAGGGAAATGTATATCCTAGTGGTAGTAGAGTATGCTACCAGATACCTTGAGGTGGTGGCTCTGTCCTCCACTGAGGCAGAAAAAGTGGCAAATGCTTTGTTAGAGAATTTCAGCAGGGTAGGTTTCCCAAAAGAAATACTGACTGACTGATGTGCCAATTTCATGTCAGACCTGCTGGTTTGTCTGTAGAAGGACTGTGGGGTGAAGCACCTAAAGTCCATCCCCTACCATTTCCAGACTAATGGTCTTGTTGAGAGGTTAAACTCTACACCCAAGACAATGCTATGGGCATTTGCAGACCATTTTAAGAAGACGTGTGACAAATATTTGCCTCATCTGTTTGCTTACAGAGAGGTGTCCCAGGAATCCACAGGTTTTTCACCCTTTGAGTTGTTGTATGAGCATAGGGTGAGGGGACCTCTAGATTTGATTCAAGATGAGTGGGAGGGTGAGTGTGAATCTCACAAGGAGTCTGTTGTAGCATATGTCTCAAACCTTAGGACAAGGCTCGGGGAACTCATGGGCTTGGCCCAGGAAAACCTGGCAGAAGCCCAACAGTAGAAAACGGTCTGGTATGGCAGGAATGCTCGAGCTAGAGAATATGCTTTAGGGGAGCAGGTAATGGTTCTCATTCCTGTCAGACACAACAAGGTGCAGACAATTTGGTAGAGACCCTACAAGGTGGTAAGGAATGTCAGTGATGTTAACTACATGGTAGAACTCCTAGACAGGAGGCAGGGGCACAAATTGTACTGTGTTAACATGATGAAGCCTTACCATGACAGGGAGGCCCTTGTGCTGAGTATTTACAGTGGATGGCAACAGGAGTCTGAGGGGGATCTCATGACTGATCTCCTCATTGAGGCTCGGACTGACACCTCAGTGGAAGGGGTAGCAATGTCCCAGCAGTTATCCCCTACCCAGGTTTGACAAATCCAAGCAGTGTTACAGGAGTTTGGGGACATATTCACTGGGAAACAAGGGTGCACCCACCTGGTGCAGCACCATGTGGATACAGGACCTCAAAGGTCTATTAAGCAGGCCACTTATAGGTTGCCTCAGAGTCAAATAGACTCTGATGGAGGAGATACAGGAAATTCTGTAACTATGGGTAATTCACAAGTACAGCAGTCCCTGGGCCTCCCTAGTGGTGTTGATACCAAATAAGGATGGCAGCACCAGGTTCTGCATGGACTATAGGAAATTAAATTGTCACACAGAGTTAGATGATTACCCCATGCCTAGGAAGATGAAGCCCTAGAGTAGTGGGGTGGGGCTACGTATCTCACCACTATTGATCTTACCAAGGGTTACTGGCAGGTGCCCTTGAATCCCAGTGTTAGAGAGAGGTCAGCCTTTGTGACTCTTTTTGGCTTGTATGAGTTCACAAAGATGCCCTTTGGGATGAAAAATGCCCCAGCAACTTTCCAGAGGCTGATAGATCATATCCTACTAGGAGCAGGAGATTTTGCCCTTGCTTACCTATATGATATTGCCATCTACAGCTATTCCTGACAAGAGCACCTTCAGCATGTCAGGGTGGTGCTGGGCAAACTACAGATGGCAGGGTTGACCATTAAGTCCAGCAAATGTCAGGTGGGTATGGCAGAGGTCTCCTACCTGGGACATACAGTGGGGAGTGGTAAGATCAGGCCAGAACCTGCCAAAATGGAAGTCATTCAGGCATGGCCTGCCCCTTTTACCAAAAAGCAGGTGAGCAGATTCTTAGGGGCAGCAGGGCACTACAGAAAATTTAACCCCAGTTATAGTACCATAGCAGCTCCCCTCACAGACTTGACAAGGAAAAACAGGTTGCAGCTCCCCTAATAGACTTGACAAGGAAAAACAAGTCAGATAAGGTAGTGTGGACCCCAGCATGTGAGCAGGCATTCCAGAAGCTTAAAGGAGCTTTGGGAGGACCCCTGTGTTAGCTACTCCAGATTACAGCAAATAATTTGTTGTGCAGGTGGATGCTTCAAACCATGGGGGTGGAGGCTGTATTTAGCCAGGTTTTCTCAGAGGGAGAAGAGCACCCAGTGGTATATCTTAGTCATAGGCTACAACTCAGAGAGGAATACTATGCAGCTGTAGAAAAGAAATGCCTAGCCATACTGTGGGCATTGCAGAAACTTCAGCCTTATTTGTATGGAAGGAAATTCACTGTAGTTACAGACCACAATCCCTTAACATGGCTACAACGAGGCAGCCAGCAACATGCCAAGTTAATAAGGTGGAGCCTAGGGTTGCAAACATATGATATGACAGTGCAGCACTGCAGTGAGGTTAACAATGCCAATGCAGATGGGTTCTCAAGGCAGGGAATGGGGTAAGGTATTCCCAGATAGGCTGAACCCTCTCAAGCAATGTTTCTCACAGGTCACTTGAAAAAATAGGGGGATTGTGACACTGGCAGTCCAGCTATCTGGAATTTTGTAAATAATCATATGTCATTTGCGAATATTAATATAATTCACATGCTTGTCTTACAAATGCAAGAGAACTGTATATGTACTGAGCTTCAAGAATGTAACCACAGTGTACCCTACTGGAAAAGAACAGAAATGTATATAAACTATATACCTGTGCAAATGTATGTTTTATTGGTAGAAGTTGGAACATACAGAGTTAACTTGCAAAATATGAAGAAAATAAGTTGGAATCAAAATGTTTTATGATTGTGTTATCTCTCAGTTTCAATGCAGCAAGCAGACACAATGTCTAGAGCCAAATGTTTTTCTATTGTCTTGAAAGTAATTTTAATTACTAGGTTTAAAACATAAAGTGTTTTTTGCTTACAAGCAGCTGCACATCTGAGAGATATGTACTTCCTACACAAAGATGATACAATTCTGTTGGTATCTGTTAGCCTGGGAACTGAAGGCAGGTGACAAAGAGTGATGTCATCCAAGTTGACCCAGCAGTAATGTTTGATAATTTAAAAGCTCTCTCAGAGAATGATTGTGCATTTTGTATCTTGTCTTGGACCTGGAAACATCATTATCCTCTGAATTAGCTTTGCTAATAGTAAGTAACTAGGGAAAAGTAATTTCTTTTAGAGATTGATAGGAATATAGTAAAGATTAGTTTAGATGTTTTCTGTAGTTATTTGAGACTGTCCTGCAATGTTGTTTTAAAATATTTCCTATAATTCTGAACTCTGTAGTTACTGAGTTGTTTGAGTATTGTCTTGTTCTTTTATTGTTTATTATTAAATATATTTAAACCTATCTTTGCGGCTGATATTTTTGAGACATATTTAAGCTCTTAGAGTACTTGCATATGTATTTGGTGACACTGCACAGGACACTCCTAAATAGCATTTGTCTTGGTCAAACTTACCATTTAGATGACAGTAACATTACACAGTAGGATTGGTCACCCTTTGTAAGGGCCTTTAAAGTAGCTGATAAGTAGGGGTTGGTGGCAGTGATAACTACCTTATAGTCTGGACAGAAGGGGGCATAGGTAGTAAACCTGTTCCAGCCTTCCCCAGGTGTGTGTGTGTGTGTGTGTGTGTGTGTGTGTGTGTGTGTGTGTGTGTGTGTGTGTGTGTGTGTGCGTTTATATAAATCAGATCTCAAAGTGTGTGCATGTCAGCTACTTGAGCAGAGACATGATGCACTGATTGGACAGAGAGGGTGCTAGAGGGCTTGGCTTGACCCCTCAGCTAAGGTCTTAACCCTATAGCTGTGCCAGTGGGGGTCTGGAGAAGGAGAGAGAAAACAGCCCCAGACTGACTGTGATCTCTGTGTGCTCGTAAGGGAAATTGCACTTTACCGTGTGTGCAATTGTCATCCTCCCATTCTGTACATCTCATCATGTTGCCAGTGGTGAGAATTGGGGCTCCTAGATTATTGGGCCAGTGCAGTATTCATTTACCTATGTCGTTAACAGTATTTGTTATTGAATTCTGGTAATGTCATTAGTGAGTGAATGCCAGTAATGCATACCAATGCATTTGCTGGTTGTTTGACTGTAGTGTATGGAGGTGAGGTATGTATGTGGGTAGATGTATAACTTTATTATTTTTATTTTGTACAAAATCACACTATAGCATGGAGGAACAATATTCCCTTCTCTCACTGTTGTGTGATTTCTATATATAAGGTATTGTGAGACTGTGGGGGTATAGAGGTATCTGTCTTCCTGCATAAACATTATTAGATTTTTGGTTTTGTGTTTGTATGTGTGTTTTATTTTGTTTAATCTTATTGTAGTTTTTTTGTAGATTTATTTATTAGTGCTCCTGTGTGTTATGATCTCAGGTACAGGAGAAATTGTTTTTTTTTTTTATTATTATTTTTGTTTTGTGTCTTCACTGACAATCCTTTTTGTAGATGAATAATCATATTATAATCAAGTAATAAGGAAAAGAAGATATTTAAAAGATAACAATTCTACCTAAAAGGGAGAATTGTAACTTGCGTGAGATGTGCATCCATATTACTAATCTGTGACAGTTTCCACAGGTTTTATATTTATATACTGATGTGGTGTGAGGACTTGCCTCCATTTTGGGGATTTTTGTGTTATGCAACCTTGGTAATGTCATTGTTTTGAATTACTGATCTCTCAAGGATTTAGATGTTTGGGGGTTGTATAATCACATGCTGATTAAATGATATGGAATTTTTCATAAAAAAACTATGTACAAATTTGCTAACAGGAGATCTTGCATTCAGTGTCCTATGACATTGTGATCAAGTATTGATAATCTATACTGCTTATTCTGGCCTTGCTATGACACTCAGAAAAGTTAAACAACAGGCAAAGTATACTAGAATACTCCTAAAGTCTAGCAAACTAAAATCCATATAGTTTATTTACTAATGTATCATTTAAACAATCCATATTACATATGTTAATGTCTTAGTTTTCAGATAAACATTCTAACGGGTGCCCATAATATGCAATTTTCTTTTTCGTTTACAGTCTTTAGAGTTCGCAGAAGGGGGCATTGTTTAGATTATTCAGTGAGGATAATCACTCTTCGTATTGCAACTTTAGCAGTCCTAAGGCCAGATTCTGAAATAGTTTATCTCAAAGTAAGTCTTCCCTGAATCCAGAAGGCTTGCTCTCAGTTTAAGTGACTTACTTCCGTGTGAGGCCTATCTGTAACCAGGCTTACTCCCAAGGTCCAGATTCCAAAAGACCTGCACTCAGTGGTAATGGTGACTTACACTGAGAGCAAGTCTTTTGGAATCAGGCACTTAGATTCACAACACATACCTTTGCTGGAGATGGCCACTGTTTGGTGACAGTTATTCAAACTAAAATGGCTGCTAGGAAAACTGAAGTTTTCTCTTCCATTCCTACTTGGTTAAAAAGTTCACTATTGTTTCTTATGCAAATATCATTACACTTAGGGATGCTTTTCTGCAAAACCTTGGTCACCCATTCTAACAATGATTCCCTTAGACTGTACTAGGCGACACACCAAACATTTATGAACAAGCATGTGCTATATATAAGGCACTGATAACAAAACGCTTGTTTACATTAGAAACATGGGTCCAATATTGTAAGTAAAAAACATGAGTTTAAAAAATATATTTATATGATTTTACTCATTTTAGCAGATTATTTCTGTGCAATGAGGTAACCACCTCATTTTGAGCCATATACACTCCTGACAGCATTTGCATATATTCCTTAGTTATACCCTGCTTCAAATTGTTAAGTACTGCTTCCCACTGCTAAATCTTAAGAGAAGTAATGTTCCGTTTGCCCTATGGTAAAAATACTTTTACTTTCTAACTCTGCATAGAGGTAGGGTAGTCACTTTCTTGAATATGTAAACATTAGCTGAAGATACTTTCGATAATCTGCTTGAATCAGATTAAAACTGGCAGTAGGACTGGGTAAAAAAGTCATAATTACCACTCCATGTACTTCCATCCTCAAATCTCTGAGTTTACCAATGCCTTGGCTTTCCTAGTGTTTACAGTAGATCTTCATTTTATTAATCATCATGGATTTGTTATCCCATAATAATGTATCACTTCCACAGCAGTGAGCAATTTGCAACTCTCTTGTCAAATGCTTTAATCATGAATGAGTGATCACAAGAAATCACCATTATTTCCAATGCATTAGGAACATTCTTATTTACCAGATATATATTTCTACCCATTCTCTTACTAATATGATAGCTTACAGATCAAATAAAAAAATATGGGCCTTATCCTGACTGCTACAGAAGTGCAAGTGTAAATGTCAAAGTACAACATCAATGTCATGGCTCTCTAAGCCAAACTTTTTTCAAAGGGTAAAATACACCCTTGGGTATATTACATCTGCCATTACCTCAAATAAATGTTTGTATTAGTTTCCTTATCTTGGTTACTCTTTAAAGGAATCTCTTACAAGGAAATTATCTTAAAATAATAAGGGAAAGAAGATATTTAAAAGATGGCAATTCTACCTAAAAGAGAGAATTGTAACTTGCATCAGATGTGCATCCATATTAATAACCTGTCACATAAGTATGCCAGGGTTTGACAAAGTGTTGTTTGAGGGCATGGATGTAGTAATTTGGGCATTTAACACTATGAAACATACTTCGTGTGTTATCCCAATATTGTTTAGGTTCTGTGTTGTCACCTCCAAAAGTATTGAGTTGCCAGCCTCAACTTTGTAACTCCTCCCTCCCCCAATACTGCATGAATGACTTGGAAATATTCACTAACATCATTTTATTAAACCTGGCCTTTTCACATTTTCCTGACAGACCATACCTCTCTCTAGCTCTCTGTTTTTTAATCTCCTTCATTTCACTTTCCCTTCACAGTTATAGTTCCATTCTTCTTTTGCAGAGATCCATGAGAACCGTTTTACACAACACCTACCACATTGGCATTGCATCCTTGAGATTGTCTGTCACAGTAACTTTCAGTGAAATATTTTGAGTTTTCATCTTTAAACAATACAAGGCATATTTTCTAGAACTCAACATTAAAGGCTCAACCCTGCATTTACTGTCCAATAGGTTGCTATTGGGGAAGGTTACTAAATTTAAAAGACTTATAGCAAGAACTGTCATTGTGTAAGGCTAGGATAAAATATTTCTGGCTCTGGCAAAAATGTTAACATACCCTAAAAGCATGTCTGTATGTCTAATTAAACATGTAACTGTGTTGACAATGGCAAAGCCTTCCTGGTCAGGATGTATTTATTGACATAAATCTTTTAAGCCAAATTCCTTTTGCAAATTTCTACACAATCGTTATCAGAGATAACATCAGGAAATTGACTAAAAATCTGAAAATTTCTAATTAGTCTAGTAAAGCAGACCATGAACATAGGTTAGCATCTGATGCTAAGCACAATTACAATTTCTTCTTTGACTACATTAGGAAATTAGGAAATACAATTGAGTATTGCTCTGAACTTAGTCATAATGGCACCGCATATTCTGAACCAGAAGACACTGCCACCATACTAGCAAACAAATTCAGTGTAAAACTTTATGAAAAATGATGATAAAAAGACCATTTATTCCTGAATCTCTCAGACCCTCCTATTATCACTAAACAACATGTATAGAAGTGTTCTCCATAACTAAAAATATTTCTTCTAGGGGACCTAATACTCTACCTGGATGTTTAATAAACAGCACTATACAAGCTCTGGAAGACCCACTTCTTGAACTATTTGACCTGAGTTTAGCCACCAGCTTTGTTCCTGGAATCTGATAGACAGCAGTAGTGATGCCACTCCACAAGGATGGCCCCATCACTGACCCTTAGGAATTGCAGGCCCATCAGCCTGATGAGTCTTATTTAAAAAGTCTTTGAACATATTATAACTGATATGATAAGCTATGGCATTAAACATCTCTTCAGGGTAGACCCACAGCCATTTGGCTTTGTCAAGGGTAGATAATTTCTAATTAATATGGTTAACATCTCCAAAATGTAACACAGGCTTTTGAGACTGGTCATGCTGTCCACACAGCATGCATTGACCTGGTGAAGGTATTAGAAACCATTCCCCATGCATGCATAATTAGTAATCTTAATGCATTAGTTATAGATTCCTGTAAGATGGAGTCTATATTATAAACTCGAAGAGTCTTTTCTTCGAACACTAAATTGACAACACATAAATAGTGAAAGCTGGAAACTGCAAACGGCCACTTCAGCAAATTTTTTCTCTGTGAAAAAATTTGCTTGGCTGTTATCGGGAATTGCCCTTTTCTCCAATATAGAGTGATCTCGGAGTTGGTATATATAGTTAGGGGGTGTGGGAGACAAAGCCACCCACTTAATTAGGGTTTTAAAGTTTGTTTTTATGTTTGACGGCGAGTGTTTATGTTTTCTTCATTCAGAAACTGCTGGAAATAGTCCTTCCATCTGCCTTTGATGTCTTGTGGACTAGTGAGCAGGTTGTTGCTGGCATCCCTTAGGATGGGTGTCTGACTATATTCATTATCTTTATGTCTTTGCCTTGCAACCTGATATTGTTTCTTTGTATCACCTACTGAGTCACTTTCTAGAAGTTGGTAGAGTGCCTCCAATGCTATTCTTTGCTATTGCAACTCCTTTCTTATCTTCTTTGTTAGCCAACCAGTATTCCTTCCTAGCCCGGTCGGTCTTTTCTATGTCCCATTTTGTATTACACTCTTTCTTTCTTTTGATCACTTCCTGGACTTCTGCATTCTACCACCAGCTTTCCTTATGTACCTTATTTCTATACCTGGCTCGACCACATATCTGTTCTGTAGTCCTAACATATGCTGTTTTGAGGCACTGCCATTCTTCTTCAACTCCAACTATTTCCTCCTGTTCTTAGCATGCTAGAGCCCCGAGTCACTCCTTGAACTGTTGTATTTCTCTCCAGTAAACTTCCAGGTCTTCAGCCTGGTTTCTGTTGACCTTAGAACCTTCTCTGACCACTGCTTGCAGCTGATTGTGGTAACCAGTGGTGTATGCTGTGCGCCGACTGTTTCACTGGGGCTGACTTTGCAATCATGGATTCTGCCCCAGTGCCTTTTCCTTACTAGGAGGAAGTCTATCTGAGTTGCATGTTGGCTTGTATGTGATCTTGTGACTGTCTCTCTTTCTGAACCATGTGCTGGCTACTAATAGGCCATTTGCCAGACAGAAGTCTAGAATGTGTTCTCCTTCTTTATTCCTGTTGCTCCACCCATGTGGACCCAGGCAGTCCTCATATCCTGTTATATCTGTCCCAATATGTGCAGTCACGTCACTCATTATCAGTACCAATTCATGTTGTCCTGCTTTATCTAGTAGGTCCGGCAACTGCTGTCTGAATGCACTTTTTTCCTCAGTATCACAAACCTGCAGTGGGGCATAGGCTGAGATTATGAATACTGCCCTATCATTCCACTGGTGTCTGATTGCCATGAGTCTGTCACTAATTCTGATGATATCCCTCACTGCTTTCTGAAGCCTCTATCTTATCACAATATCCACACCATTTTTAGCCTGCCCCCCTATAGACTCTGGATCCCAAGCCAAGTGGCTTTGCTGCATTGCCCTTCCTGCTTGTCTCTTGAATACATAGAATGCACAGCCTCCTCCGTATCACCATGTCATCCAAGACCAAGCTGCATCTTGTCAGTGAACATACATTGTGTAACAATCTCATCACTGTCTAACCGTTAAACAATTAGGCTGGCTAGAACTTCCTGACCTTTTGAACTTTCATCAGCTTACCATGTCACAACAAGTAGTATATCATCCCATTAAAACACTAGCTCGAGCAGGCCTACTCAATCTCTACCACAACAACCACCAATTAAGATCCACAAATAAAATGCTAGTAGAGATATCCAAAAGCAAATATATGTCTGGCGACTCCCTCTACTCAAGTGCAGTTGTCAAAATCTGGAATTCTCTCCCTAACAGAATCAGAATGCAAAATAACAAACTCTGCTTCAAAAGTCAGCTGAAGTCCTATCTATCCAATTCTTGGATATGTAACTGTCAAGACCCTGACTAACCTAATAAATATCCAGTCCTTTCTTACTGGTAACTGCAAATGGTGCTTTACATGATAAACTACCCTTGTAGCAATAGATTTGATGTTTCAAAGTGTACCATAATCTTACGTTATCCACCTCTATTTTTACATACTGTGCATTGTTTAAATAGTCTTTAAAAGGACTACATTGAATATTTTTGTACAGAACTTTAGAAACTAACCTGTAGTTATTACTGTGTTGTCTGCTTTCTGTATATGAATGTTTTTGTAACATGATGTTCGATATGGAACTTTTCTCCCTAGGCCTCTACTGAAAATGGACAAGTTCTACACAGTCAGACTTTCCAGGTAAACAAATGTAAAATAAATTAAATAAATACGTTTATCTAGCCACTGGAATAACAACTTCAGCAGCCCAAACACACTCTCTATGATATTTCTGGTTTGAGTGTGTGCCTCATTATGGCATTCTTCAGCAGTGTGTGCATTTCTGATGGGTGTTATCAGCCATGGTTCCAGTGCATAACCCATGGGATATCCCCCTTAGTGAACATCTGATACAGTTGGGAGGTGTGCCAGATATGCGAGTTGTGGTAACTGCCTGGGTTGCCACACATTCAAGATGATTCCCTTGGCATTACACATGACTTGGCAGCTAATAGAGTGAAAGTCCTTTCTATTAATGTAGAGCCTTACCTGTTTCCTGGGTGGTGGCTTAATTTCTACATGTGTGCAATCTATGGCACCCAGCAGTGCAGGGTAGTGTGCTACAGGGTATAACTTCTGCATATTTCTGGTCCTATCCTCAGGAGTACAGGTAAAATATATGTGGTCACTAGTATGTTGTAGCATAGCATTCAGGAAATGATGGATGATCCTGGATGCTGATGCTTGTGATATCCCCGATTTGTCACCTGTTGGTCTCTGAAAGGCAACTGTAGCTAAAATTCTAAGTACTACGCATGGCTTTGTCTCCGCTGGGATGGGATCCCCTAGGTTTGCCCTGGCTTTGAGTTGAGGATGACAGAGGTTGCAGAGTTCCTGTACTATGCCTCTTTACATGTAGATTGTGATAAGTTATCCAGGGTGTGAAAACTCTTTTCCTTCTTGGCCTTAGTCTGTTAGCAGCAGCAGCAACATAGACTTCAGCCTGTTGCATATACACATGAGTTAAAGCAACGGCAGCCCCTAACATTGTTTCTGTGTAAACTCCTTTCCATGGCTCTATTCTAATAGGTTTTGGAATTTGCAGGGAAAACCAGCACTGAGTCTACACAGATGCTTTATAGCTTGTTGAGTAGCTCGTCCATCTTGGGTTGGTTGATTAGCATGCAATTTAGCTGCTTATGCAGGAGTTTACATTCTATGGTGTCTACACACCATGTAGAGCTACTTACTGAATCCAAAACAGTGTGCTACCATGTGCATGCCAAGGCATGACATGTACACTATGTAAATGGACCATGTAGGCTTTATTGAATTTAGCTGATAATGTAACCAGAATGTTAAATATTGGTTTGAATTGTAAGTAGGTAGGTAATCAGTTTTATAAATGTTTTGAAAAGCTGTTACAGCATCTTTGTCCAGGTCATGGCTGAAAATGATATTTAGAGCTATTCACTTAGCTGGTTAACAAAAGTCAAATTATTAAATCAACAACTAAAGATTATTATTAATGCAAGATAACTGAAGTATTTGTTATGGCTGTGTGAGGTATAAACTACTGTGCAATGTATATGACCTAGTCTTAATAGTAGGTTCCTCAGTGTTTTCTAGTCAATGATTTTCAAATTGAACCATTAGACATTCCCTTATGGATCAGACATCTAAGTAACCTATAAGAAACAGCACATAAGGACAGTTCCTAAATTCATGATGCTTATCAAGGTAGCTAATTGTTTCCAACCCTTTCTATATATGTATATTCATTTATTCATTTATTTAGAGTAAAGAATCATTGTATCCTTCGAGTTCCTTCAGGTGGCTTATTTGAGGGTAACAAATCATGGTACTGTGTTCAATAAAAGAGCAAATCAATGAGGTAGAAATTGATAGATGATCTGCATGGAGGAGGAGTGATTAGTATATCTTCTAGAACTGGACAGTCTACAGAATGTACTTTTCTAGTTTTAGTAGATAAAATATGGTCAAAGATTAAATTGGCTCCTACCATTGTTCATTGATCTTTACTGATGGTATAAATTGTATGGCTTGCCCACTTACTATAGAATAATATGTGTTATTCTTGTATTTTCATATAATGCTACATTTAATGACAACTAAAAGGGAGGCTATCAGCAGTCTACCATGAAAGTATTTGCTGCAGACAATTTAAGAGAATTTTGGCACATTTTAGTGAAGTAAATTGGAGCTGGATATGGTAGCATTTCATGGGCATACACTTCAGTAGAGCTTGAATGGGTATGTCAATAAATTAAATGAGCCCCTTTTGAATACACAGTTGGCAGTACCTGGTATTGTCTAAAACTAGAAATTACAGGAGTTCATTTGTTGCTTGTGAAAATATGGCAGTGTTGGCTAAATCAATGATCTCCCAGGAGCTGTAATCTGGCAGTGACAGTGAAGTGATGATCAACCAGCTGGCCGTGTTACTCATGCAAGTGTTTGGAGGCATGATAGAAATTGGAAAAGGAAATGGGCAGAATTAAGATACCCTAGACAACATCACAGCCAAAATACAATATTTGTAAACTGAATTAGTAAAAACAAAGCTGTCATATTCAAAGTTGTCAATCTACAGAGCTGGAGCATTACACAGAAATCCTTGCCATGGAGATAAAAATTGAAGATTTTAAGGACAGGCAGATATGCTGCAGTCTACCTCAAATTGTCTTAAAAGGAAATGCTGAGGGCTCAAACATAACCAATTATTTAGAAATTATTCTGTTCATGTTTCTAAGTCTGTCATTTGAGGCTATTCTACAGTTTGAAAGAGAAGGTGTAAAGCTCATGTTGCTAAGTCGAGGCCTCAATACATTTTGAAAGAGAGTGGGTAAAACAGAACCTCTTAAGGCACATCAGATTATGTTTAAGCTGTAGAATTATTGAAATAAAGAAGTACCCTTAAGGAAGGCAAAAGAAGGAAGGACACTTACAGTGGGAGTGGGAGGGGGTGTACATCATGCTCCTCTTCCAGGGCTTGACATGAGCACTCTGAAAAAGATGAGATCGTTTACTGAGGTCTGTAAGTTTTGTTTTAATAATAATGTCACAATTCAACTGTGATATTCAGTTGTATTTTTAATTAAATAAACAAAGATGCATACATCATTTGTAAGTCTAGATGGTGCCATAGTTTTCCTACAGTTAAATTTACTCAACAACCAAACTGTCGATGACTCATGTGGAAAAAGAAGACAGAGATATGGATACGTGTGCAGACAGAGAGCATGATGAGGGGAGTGGTGAGGAAAGAAACAGTCAATCCACAGACCAGGAACAATGGTGTTACAAAGCAGCAGCGATTCATTTATTTATTTACTTATTGTGTTCCAGGGACAAACAGGTTCAAAAGCTTGTCAGTAGATGATAATCTAAACTAGATATTTACAAGCAACTTTGCAATAAAGCCAAATCCCAAATCAAGCTGACAAAAAAAAAACCTTGATATACTACCACACAACAACAGCAGAACTACAACAATCCCAATAAGTTCTTGTCCACAATAAAAAGAACTCCTTCAGCCTGGTAAATCATCCACCCTAATCCTCTCTATCACCTCAAGCACTGACAGCATTGCTACACAATTCAATACTTTCTTTACTAACTCTGTACTCTGTCTCAGCAACTATTATTAACACTCCACCAACTATCCACACTTTATTCAGCTATATCACTGACTCCTTCTCCTTCAAACCTGTCTGCACTTTCACCATAAAAAAATACTCTCCAAACTGAAACCCACTACCCTTGCAGCTGATAACCTACTTACAGAATTTTTAAAAAATAGCTGCTCCCACTATTGCCTATCCTGTAACTATCCTGATTAACCATTCCATCTCAGAACAGTATAGAAACACAAGCTGGAAAATAACTCATATTTCCCCCCTGCATAAAGTAGGCAACTCCACTGTGTTTTCTAACTACAGACCCATTGTTATCTTACCCCCTCTCCAAAATTCTTGAAAAATGTATCCATATGCAGCAATTAACCCATTATGTCTGAGTAACACCTTCAGGTGCATCTACAGTTAACTCCTACTGACTCCTCTAGCCATCAAATATTGCTTGTTCATATTTGTATAAATAATTCCAAAACCATGTTATGTACAAGATTTTAAAAGATTTCATGTTAAAGTTTATACAATTCCAAACTCATCTGCATTAATATTTGACCTCTGTTTAATGCAGGTAAATAGATATTAACTGTTGTTTTTATGAAATTAATTTATATAAATATAATTTTCACATTTTTCTAAATATCTCAACAACCAAGTAACAGAGACAGAACTCCTTAGCCTCATATGAAAGCTCTTTGTTAGATGAGTAATATGCGGCTGACAGTATGTATATAACTTGAGTGGTTGATGAGATATTGTATGTTGTTTACAAAATATTATAGATGTAATAGTTACTGTGTTTACTGTGTACTATAAAATTCAGTTTCAGACCTATAGCCTAAAGAGTACTACCACTATAAAAATAGTTTGTGCTGAAAAGTTTGCCATTTATACTTCTTTCATAATCCCTATGTTTCCAGAGATATGAATATTTGTTTGAAATGTGAGGGCATAATTTGATTCTGTCAAAAGGCTTGGGCTCTGCCCATTGGAAGTTACAGTGCAAACTTCCTGAGCTCCATTGGAGTTACTATCCGGTAATCTCTTAGATAACATACAACATGGGTTCTACCTTCATCACAGCAGCACAAGTGCCCTCCTAAGCTTCGTCAGCACCATTAACCAGCACAGAATTAATGAACTATTTGTTTCTTCTTTTTTCTTAGATCTCTCTAAACCCTTTAACACAGTTTCTCACCAGAAACTCCTTGATAAACTTGCAACTGTAAAACGCAACCCTTCTGCTCTAGCCTGGTTCCACAGCTACCTATCTGGCCATCAGCAATCAGTCAAATGGCAACAGGAACTCTCTTCACTTTTATCTGTCACCTGGGGTGTTCCTCATAGTTCTGTACAAGGTCCCCCTTCTTTTCAGACTCCAGTCCACATCCCCCTTAGCCTCCATTGTCCAATATGTAGATGACTCAACTCTTACCTGTTCAACTCCTTCCCTAAACCAACAGGTTTGTACAACCTAGTAATCTTTCCTATCCACCGAATCTTGGTTAGCTGAGTCACAACTGATACTGAACCCTTTTAAGACCAAACCGATGCTCTTTAACCTCAGTAAATCATGTGACCCTACTACCCCATTGCAAATACATTTATCCAACACCACCATAAAATCAGCCATAACCCACACAAAATTATTAGGTGTTCTAATTGATAACAACCTAAAATTTGACAAACACCTACCACAGTCCATCAAAAAAACACATATTAAACTAGGTTCACTATATAGAATCAAGCCTTTCCTTACAATAACACAGGAGAAGACATAGCCAGAAGCCATCTTCTCTCTACTCTACTATATGCCTCACCCATCTTTACAAACCAAAGTAAAACAGATCTAGTAAGCTGGAGACCTGCTACAATAAAATTGCAAAATTTGCCACCAACTCCCCACACAGAACTCACCACTGCACTGCCTTACAGCAACTGCAATGGCTAGAATTACCCCGCCAACTAACATACGCTCATCTTACCTTTGCACATAGACTTGTCCATCAATCTGATAAAACTTCCTCCCTTTATCTCATGCTTCAACCTTATGCTATTAATTGTAATTCCAATCCTCCACCAAATTCTTATTGCAAGTATCCAAATCCTACAATAAACCTAGTGCCTCTCTCTATTCTAACTACATCTAAAAAAATGGAATTCCATCTCTCAGCCAATTTTAACCACTGGCAACCCATCTCACTTCAATAAACTCCTAAAAGACATCCTAGGTAACACCTGGATCTGCTCATGCTCTTGTCCAAGTTAATATCTTCCACCTGCTCTTTACCTCATTGCTCACCCACTACATCTTCCTCTACTTAATCACTCTGTGCATCCACACATGGCCCAATTGATATCTCCTCCTCGCTTCTCACTCCCTCCTTGTATTTTCCTTCACTTACAGCTCTCTTCTTTCTTAACTCCTCTGTCCCTTTTATCCCCTCAACTTATCCTCCTTGTTCTACATCTCTATGCATTATATCCATCCTTAGCAGCTTGCCTTCCCTTCCTGGAATCCTTTAACTCACATAAAATTCTATTTACCAAATGACTATGAGAGCAAACTATGACGTTATACATTACTTTTCTCAGGCATGATTCATTATGTTTTGAGGCAGTAACTGCTATATGTCACACATTTTCAAACCTCTCTTCTCAATATGTACATTCTTATGTGTATTTTGTGCTTCATTTTGAAAATATTCATTTACTATCTTTGTACATTGTTTTTGTAAAATCTAGTAAATTTTGCTTTCTGTAAAATTTTGTGAAATTTTTTTTGCAAAATTGTTGTAGAAAGTTTTGTAACTTCTTTCTGGAGCTTTTCTCCCTGGCCCTCCACTGAAAATGGTCTCCCACCCATTCGGACTATCACAGTAAACAAAAGTAAAATAAATAAATAAAATAAATATAGTGGACATAGTAGCTGTGAATAGCAAGTTTCAGAGGCAGTCACCAAAGATTGCTCACGGTGCTGAATGTATTTAGTTCAGGAGAGGAAAAGTATGCCTAAATTAAGTAAAGGAGAAAATCTTAATTATGAATTCAGCAGACGTAAGTGACTGTTTTACAATAAAGACATTTGGTACTGTTGGCATTTTTTTGGCCTGGCACAGATAGGCTTGTGTTTAATATGCTGCATATAGCATGACTGAGCTCTATTGCAGCAGATGACTATTGAGCATTTTGGATATTCCCAGCTGTCCCCAATGACTTTAATTCATTACTACTTTATTCACTCAAAATGCGAAATACAGTAACATTACTCCCGCCTTTGTTCGAGTGCTGTTCATATGCCATTTTAGATATTCTAAACATGGTCACACTGCATGCAAGAGACTTCAATTTTTCTCAAAAGAAGCATGCAATTTATTATATTTACAGTCCAGCAGAATAAACTTTGCTATGTTACAGGAAATTAAGGGAAACATTAACATGCATACTGTGTTGCTAACATATGGAAAGGGTAGTAAATTAAGAGTATACCTTCATCAAAAGGGGTTTTATGTTAATAGCTCATCATAGATTAGAATGAAATGTTTAAGAGGTTTTGAAAAATCAGGAAGGCATGTAAGAGTTAGGAAATTGTGTTATCCCATGTCACACTTGCTGCATTCTCCAGTGACAAATAATCAATATTTTGTTATTTTTTTCAGACTTGTCCATGTTTAAATGGTATGCAGCTCATATTTTGATTGGAGGAGATTGTACTGTTTCATGGTATCATATTATTATAGGAAATGAAAGGCAACTGAGCCTTATGACCATTTAGACATTGCCAGTGACCAACCTTAGACCATACCTCCTTTCTCAAGGAGAGCTTGGCCAGTCAAGCCAGGGGTGGATTGATGAATACTCATACAGGCATCTAGTTCATATCTGAAAGATGATAATGCATAAAACTGCTTAATTTGCATTGAGAGTGTATTCCAAAGGGAAGGATGGTTCTGTGTAATGAGCCTGTATCTCCACTGTGTTTTATTCATTTGCTGATTAAGTTTTGGATCCCTGATTCTGGTATTTGTAGGACTGTTTGTTTTGCAAATCTACTAGAGATCTTGGACCACCAAGTCCTTAATAGAAAAAAACACAAGGCAAGGCATACATCTCCCCTCAAGTGTTTATATGATATTGAATAAACTGACATCACTTCTGGTCTTTTTTAGAAGTTTAGGGTTTTTTTTTTTTTGTTAGGAACTTTGGGAGTCTTTCTATTTGCTGATATGTTAAGTGAGGTACATCCCAAAGGGGCCATTGTATTCAGTAATTAGCCTGACCAATGATGAATATAAAAAGATAAAGATCTCTGTAGATCTGGATGATAATACTTTGCCAATTAACAGCATAAAGTAGGACTTTCTGACTAATATCATTATACGATGAACAAAGGAAAGGAAATTATCAATTGAAGTTTCAAAGTCTTTAACAACACTCTCATTTTGAAGTGAGGAATTATCTGTGTTATATCATGGGGGAGTGTTGTCTATCTAATGTGAAATTATTGCATTTTTATATTTACTTTGAACCAATTTTTAGTACACTGGATATTTATGAGTTTAAGTTCTCATTATCGTATCAGTTGGGGACTTCACAGTGACACCCACTTTACTGTTGTCTGCAATCTTGGTTAGCTAGAGCTCTTGATAGATGGTCAGGAGATCAGAAAATTAAATGACAAATAAAAGATTTGCTGGAACTGAGCTCTGTGAGACACCACTGATCACCTTCATACTCTCTGGTGAAGCATATAATACTCTTATCATACGAGTTCTGTCTTTTAGCCAATTTATTATCCATCTTACCGAGTATTATATGCTCAAAGAGTCTTTTCTTCTAACATGGAAACATCGTCATGTAAAGAGTGAAAGCTGTAAACTGCAAATGGCCATTTCTGAATGAAGGAAACCCCACAGAAGCTGCACTGCCCCAGAATCAGCCTACAATGTGAGAAGAAGAAGAGGAGCCCACCTTAGAAGAAGTAAGAATAGCACTAAGGAAAATGAAGTCAGGGAAAGCAGCAGGCTCAGATATGATAAAGATGCTGGGTGAGATAGTGGTGAAATGGCTCCTGGGGCTACTCATAACAGTGTGGAGAGAAATGTGTATCCCAGATGACTGGAGATGAAGCATATTCATGCCAGTATACAAGAACAAAGGGGACATTCACATCTGTGGGCAGGACAAAGGCATTAAACTCCTATCACATTGTATGGCATGAAAGTTCTGGAGAGGGTGATTGATAAACGGATACGCAGAGTAGTGGAATGCAAGATGGGTGATGAGCAGTTTGGCTTCAGATGAGGATGTAGCACAATGGACCCGATGTTTGCAGTGAGACAGATAGTTGAGATAGGTGAGATAGTGGTGAAATGGCTCCTGGGGCTACTCATAACAGTGTGGAGAGAAATGTGTATCCCAGATGACTGGAGATGAAGCATATTCATGCCAGTATACAAGAACAAAGGGGACATTCACATCTGTGGGCAGGACAAAGGCATTAAACTCCTATCACATTGTATGGCATGAAAGTTCTGGAGAGGGTGATTGATAAACGGATACGCAGAGTAGTGGAATGCAAGATGGGTGATGAGCAGTTTGGCTTCAGATGAGGATGTAGCACAATGGACCCGATGTTTGCAGTGAGACAGATAGTTGAGAAGAAGCTAGAGATGAGGAAGGAGTCCAACTGGACATTCCTAAACTTGGAGAAAGCATATGACAAGCTCCCAAGAAAGCTGATTTGGGCAGTACTGCGGGGACTTGAAGTCCCAGAAACATTGGTAGAATTAGTACAGGCTATGTACAAGGACCCAATGAGTCAAGTACAAACATTGTTCAGCCTAACAGAGGGGTTTCCAGTGGAAGTGGGTGTACACCAGGGTTCAGCTGTGAGCCCACTGCTGTTCATACCAGTGATGGACTACATTAGCAAACAGGCTGGATGGGACAGATCAACAAAGTTACTGTATGCAGATGATGTGGCATTACAAGCAGACTCTGAAATAGAACTTCAACAAACAATAGGGGAATGGAATGCAAAACTGAAGGCACGTGGGATGAAACTAAGTACAGACAAGAGTGGTAATGGCAGCAAATTGGGGAAATCAGAAGAGGCAGAGAACTGAGATAGAAGGAAAGATAATGGAACAGGTAAATAACTTCAAGTATCTGTGAGGGGTTGCTGAGGAGAAGGGAAGTCTGAATGAAGAGGTCAAAGCTAGAATCAGAGGGGCTGCAGCCAACTGGCATAGAGTGTCAGATGTTGTCTATGACAAAAGAATCCCAAAGAAGCTGAAAAGTAAGGTGTACAAGACAGTGGTGTGACCAGTACTACTGTATGGTACAGAAACCTGGGCAGTAAAGGCAGAGCAGATGAAGCTAGAGGTGATGGAAATGAAGTGCCTGAGAAGGGTGGTAGGATGTACACTGTGGGACAGAGGAAGAAATGAGGGCAAAAGAGCAGAAGGCCAAAGTAGCTCCAACTGCAGAAAAGATCAAAGAGAACACATTACGGTGGTTCGGACACATGTGCAGGAGAACAGAAGACAATCTGTTGAAGAAGGTTTGGGACAGACAGGAAGAAGGTAAGAAGAAACGAGAGGATCCAGCAAAGAGGTGGATGGATTGTGTGAAAGAAGATCTGAGACAGTCAGGCATGAGTGTCGAAGAAGGCAGGAGTGTGGCACTGAATTGTGAGAGATAGTGACAGTTAACGCGATACCCTGACCCCATGTAGAAAATGGGAAAAAGGGGTCTGATGATGATGATGATGATGAGTGATGTTATCGGTATAAGGAATTGGTTTCAAATTTTGCTATCTTGTTGCAGCAAGTGTTTAATTTGTTTAAGTCACCTTTGTTTAGCTTGGTTAGAACAGTGGATGCATATAGTAATGTGTTTAGTAGGTCAGTTCTAGCTATGATGGCTTTACTGTTAGTGGTCACATAGTTATTACATCTATAAAGGGTGCTGAGTTTTTTTGTGAACTTTAGTTATGGTCTGGGCTATATGTTTATTGAATTTAAGATTTTGGTCAATGATAGTTCCTTGGAGTTTGGTTTGTGGCACTGGGGTGATGAGAGTGTTTCTTTGAGGACATTTGAAAAGGCGGTTGTGGTAAATAGCCTTTGGTGGGTGGAATAGCATAAGATGATTTTTGTGGGGGATTTGTGGGGGATTTCTTTTCCTATTTTCCTAAAGGAGGGAGATAATTACTCCTCTGCTTATTACAAAGGTTAAAATAGAAGGGAAATGTAACTGGTTCAGTACATTTAACTGTAAACACTGTCGCTTCAGTACATTTAACTGTAAACACTGTCGCTTATGTACGCTTATGTATGAATGAATACTTTGAGGCGTAGTAGACTGTATTAATCTCGAAAGGTCCTAATGAAACTGTGGTTTAATCCTTTAACTTATATTTGTGGTTATACTGCTTTGCCGTGGTTTTCTGTAACTCCGGCTACATGCTATATCTGTTACTCTCTTGTCCTTTCACCTACCCTTGCACTCTACTACATAGCCACATTTTTCTCCTTGTATGTACCTCCTACCTATGCTTATAATCTTCCTATTTTTTCTTCTTTTTAGCCTGGAAGCCAAGTACTCCTAATTGGGTTGTCCCCCACTGCTGTATGACTTCCCTCAAGTAACTAAACTTCTCTGAAGCCTCAACGCAGTGTCTCAAAGCATCAGCACCTGGAAGCATCCCTATATATTCCCCAGCTTGAATATTGCTTGTAGACCTAACTGATTTAATGTATGTGTCTTTAGTACCTTCTACTTTTACTTAAATTGCTAAGACCTGTTGGAACTGGGCCAGCACACGCGCGGATCCTACCTACGTACCCTACCTAGGCTGTCCTATCCCCCACCAAGTGTATTTTCCTGTGTACCCTAACGTTGTGGTATTTCCCCCCTTACGCCACTAGATGGCAGCATAATACAGTGATTTATTTTTATAAATCTGCTGAGGTTTATTAACCTTATTTTGTAACCAAGTGCATCTCTTAGAAAGAATTTTAGCAGTTACTGAGTCACAGAATATAGGTACATTGGTTTTTATTACCTTAAAGCAAACTGGTTTACCTAAATTTACTAATAAAACTTCCATAATAAAGTGCTCCTTATCTGCCTGGTATACTTCGGCGATAAGCTGTCTGGAAGGTCTGATTGGCTCCACACAATCGGCTGATTGGTTCTGCCCCGCTCCGCTCCCCTACCCTACCCCCATATCCCACCCACCCCCAGTGTCCTTACACTTATACTTCCCTAACCACACCCCCTCCCTGAGTCATCCTATCCCCTCTACCTACTTATTAATGAAACTCCTTTCCTGTGTCTCCCTTAACAACCTTATCTATTAGTTACTATAACCCCACCCATCCCTCTAAATTTGTTATTCTATCAATTCCCACTAACCTAACATCTACCTTTCACTTATACTCTTAACTACACCACCCTAAAAAACTAACACCTATCTTATACTTAACTTACTTCTTACATACTAACCCTACCTCCTAGGACTTAAAATACCTCATAGCAATATGTCTCTCTTATCTAAAACTTTACTAACTAACCTAATAATCATATATATATGCTCTTTATGCTTAACCTTCAGCTATCTCCTTACTTCCTATGAAATAATTAATTATTTCAACTTTACTACTTGCCACAGACGAACAGCCTTTCAGAATCCTAGTCATACTTATACTCATTCAAACATTATAAGCAGCCCTAACTACTTACTACCCAAATACCATAGACATACACACATTAACGTCAACAATCCAAACAGAAGGAAACTCAAATATCTAACCAACTTTACATGCAAACCATCACTTGAACTAAAAATACCAATCCTTTGTGATGGTGACATCCACCCTAACCCAGGACCAATTAATAACTCCACTGACACAACTTATAATATCTCACACTTTACCCCACCTACACTAACAACTGGTTCTAATGCCTTACTAATCGGACATCTGAATATCTGAAGCATTAATAATAAGATTGCCCATCCCCATGCCCTCCTCAACACTCACTCCTTTGATATTCTCTGTTTTACTGAAACTTGGCTGAAACCTGGTACTAAAGACAATGCAATACTTCCCCCTGGATATAACATTTTGAGAATGGACCGCTTAAAACGTAAGGGTGGGGGAGTAGCACTTCTGTTTAAAAATGTACTAAAAATCTCTTCACAACCTGCCATCCCATTAAATGATGATAAAGCTGAGATCCTTACTTCTAAACTACAACTAAACCCTAATAAATCGATATATATCATCTGTATCTACCTTCCTCCTGGCAATAATTACACTAAAATTGAGAATATCCTAAGTTGTATATCTTCTTCTTACCCACAAGAAACTATCATTCTAGGTGACTTTAATTGTGATTGGTCCTCTGTCAATACAAATAATCTCTCATCTCATATAAATCTTCATGGCTTTACTCAGACAATTAATAATCCCACAAGAATCAATAAACCCAATAACAAATAAAGTATTTTAGACTGGATTCTTACTAACAAACTGCAACAAACATATACTGCAGGAACTTTGCCTGATGATGTAAGTGATCATTCCTTAACTTACATCATAAGACAAAAAAATGACATTAATTATACCCCTACCTACAGGGTCTCACGCAGCAATAAACACTTCAACCCACTACTATTCCAAAATGAACTAAAAGCCTGTAACTGGAATCTTCTAAAAACCCTAACCCTTGAAGATGCTACCAATTACTTCAACACCAAATTCCTAGCTATCCTCGACCAACATGCTCCAAAACGATCTGTCAGAGTTAAATCTAAACCTGCCCCATGGCTGTCCAAAGAGACAAGACAAAAAATAGTACTTAGGAATAAATCTTGGGCTAAATGGAGAACTACAAAAGCTATATCAGATCATCAAACCTTTAGACAGTTAAGAAATAGCACTAAAAAAGCTGTTTTTATGGATAAAAAGAATTATTACTGTAAACTACAACAAACTCACCACAACAACCCCAAAAGATTCTGGTCAACCTTAAATTCACTCCTACACCCAGGCGCTCTAGTACACCTTCCCCTTCAGGGGCTGAAATGAATACCACACACCAAACTGCCAATGTCTTTAACTCCTTTTTCTCAGACACCATTAATTCTTTAGCAAATCAACTTACTATTGACAAATCATACCCCCCACCTGTATACCTGCTAATCTCCCCATATTTCAACTACAACCCATCTCTACTTCCTACATCCTAAAACTCATCCTAAAACTCAAACCCTGTACCCCATCTGCAGATCAGTTACCATCTGAATACCTTCAAAAAGCAGCTGAGGCAGTAGCTTATCCTATATCCCTCCTTATAAATAGAACCATCAGTGAAGGAACCATCCCTGCTATCTGGAAAATTTCCCACATAATCCCTTTACATAAAGGAGGCAGCTCAAAAGAGTATTCTAACTATAGACCTATAGCTCTCCTATCACCATTAGCAAAAATTATGGAGAAATGTATTCATCATCAGCTAATGCACCACTTAACTCAATTCAATTTACTAGCTAACTGCCAACATGGCTTTAGGCCATTTCATAGCACTACCACAGCTCTCATATCATTTACCGAGTGTATCAATAGAAACCGCAATAATAGTATCCTATCATCTGCACTCTTCCTGGACCTGTCAAAAGCCTTTGACATGGTAAACCACCATATGCTCTTAAAAACCCTTGACTCTCTCTCACTAGATACCAAAGCTGTTCAATGGTTTACTTCCTACCTTAGTAACAGGCAACAGGCTGTTCTCTGGGAAAACACACTTTCATCTCTTCTGCCAGTCTCTCTTGGAGTACCACAAGGTTCCATCCTAGGTCCTCTCCTTTTCTCTTTATTCATAAATGACTTACATGTAGCAATACCTCAAGCTACATGTATTCAATATGCAGATGACTCAACTCTCATATGCTCTGCTAATACCTCCTTTGAACTACAAACCCTAACACAGAACATATTTACCAATGTTGAGGCATGGTTCTTGAAATGCTGCCTACTTTTGAATGCTAATAAAACCAAACTCCTGCTTTTCAGACCTAATAGTAAGTCCCCCCTCTTAGACTTCTCTATTACTTCCAATAATGGTACACATATAGCCCCTGACTCTACCACAAAACTGTTAGGTATTACAATTGACAATAACCTCACTTTTGATAACCACATTAATAATACTATCAAAACCGTAAATAGAAAACTTGGCTCTTATTTAGAATTAAAACCTTTCTAGCTCCACAGGCCAAAATTACACTCGCTCACTCGCATCTTATTTCTACTCTTCTCTATGCCTCTCCCATATATACTAACTTAAAGAAAAATAACCTTACTAAACTAGCTAATGCATACAATAGCATTGCTAGATTTGTCACTGGGAACCCATTTAGAACTCACCACTGTCAGAATCTACTACAACTAAACTGGCTAGAACTGAGAAATACACTATTACTCTCCCAACTTACCTTTATTCACAGGATATTTCACCAACCGAAAAATACCCCTATACTTTCTGACCTTATTTCTCCCTATTCTAATCTAAATTCACTACGGTCCTCTAATAAACTTCTTGTGAAGCTAACTAAGTCCAATAACATTGCAGGTGATTCACTATTCTCCAACACCATAGGTAAACACTGGAATTCACTACCTACCACTCTAAGTACTACATCATCACCCTTCCTCTTTAAACAAAAGCTCAAACAACACCTAAAAACACTCTGGCTATGCCCATGCATCAATCCTGACTAATCCTATGATTCTACTAATGACTCTTCTCATATTTACCTTCTCTTACCTCTTTCTACTCACTCCCTTCTGAAGAACTATCTCAAATCACCTTTGCTAACTAGTCTCTGATACAATCTAATTAACAACGCTGTATGGTTGTATGTTTGTAATTGCCTATGCAAATTTACTCTTTATGAATGTTGTATAACTCTCCTAATCCTATACTGTAAATAGAAGTAAATGTCCTTCCTAGTTTAAATTTTCTCCTATTATATTTTAGATTGAACCTTATTTCTGTATGTATTTTTTACTAACTATTTGCTTTCTTTATGTAATGACTTGTTTGCATTAACCTTAATGTGGAGCTTTTCTCCCCGGGCCTCTGCTGAAAATGGAAATATATCCAGTTGGACTAGCCCGGTAAACAAATGTAAAATAAAATAAATAAATAAATAAATTTAGAATAAGCTGAGAGTTAGTCAGCCAGGTTTCCAGAACAGTGAATAATTCCTGGTTTTTACTTGAGGAATTTGGAGAAAGGGAGCTGAGTAGATTAGTGTGGAGTTGTCAGTGTATTGTACCAGGTTTGTGTGAAGTGTGGCTGTTTATAGATAGTTTGTAAATAAGGTGAAACACAGGGGTTCAAGTATACACCCCTGTGGTACTCCTAGGGTAACTGGAAGGAGGGGAGATAGGGAGTTCATCCACTGTATGGCTTGTTGACGGTTGGAAAGGTAGTCTTTAAACCAGAGCAGGGTGGAGGGATCAAGACTGAACTCAGAGAAGACAATCAGAAGTGTGTAATGAGAGACCATATCAAATGCTTGGGTCTATATTATAAGCATGAAACCCATACTAAGCGAACACCAAAAGAGCGACACATAAACGTCGATCTACAAAAAGAGAGAAGGATGGAAATGCCGATTCGCACAACGCCAAACACATTCCCAGAAGCAACAGTGCCATACATGTAAGTAAACCCAATGTAAACAAACACAAAACAAAACACTTTTATTAATGTTTTTGCAGGGGGGCAAGCCCCCCTGCACCCCCCTACTTATATATACCAACTCCAAGACCACTCTACAGTGGGGAAAAGGATATATTTCCTCATCCCCCCAATCAACCTGCTGTCCAAGGAAATCCGCTCGGCGTTGTGTCTTTCGGTGTTTCCGTCCTTCGCTCATTTTGTAGATCGACGTTTATGTGTCGATCATATTCATCTTTCATCTATCTAATATAGACCCCAAATGCTTTATATAGGTCTAGAAAGACAGTTGAGACCACATTACCTAGGTTCCACTGCTGATTGACAAAGTTGGTAAAGCTGATGAGGGCAGTCATGGTGCTATGGTGCAGGCAGAATCCATGTTGTGTTTTGGTAAGAAGGTTGTTGGCTAAGAGGTAGTTTATTATATGTGAGTGAATACATTTCTCCAATATTTTGGACAATGGGGAGAGTATGGCTATTGGTCGGTAGTTGGATAATTCAATTAAGGTACCACTTTTATATAATGGAATTATGTGAGAGATTTCCAGAGGTAAGGTACTGATTGTTCAGCTATGGATCAGTTAATTAGAACAGAGACAGGGTATGCTATGGCTTTGGCAGTGATCCGTAGGTTTTCAGCTGTGAGTTTGTCTGCTGCAAGGGTAGTAGGTTTTAGTTTGGACAGGTGTTTATAGGCGAGACAGGTTGGGATTAGTTTGAGTGAAAATAGGTTATGGTTGTTTGGCAAGTTATCTACATCTGGGAGACTAGTGGTGGGAAGAGGGGGCAATTAGTTTAAGAACTGAGTTGGAGAAGTAGCCATTAAATTGAGTTGCAATGTTAATGAGGGTGTCATTTGTGTTTGGAGGTGGGGTTCTAGTTTTATCTGGATGAGTCAGACCTCACTTCAGCACAGAGAGGCAAAAAAAAAAAAAAAAATCTGAAAGTCCGGCTGGCAGCATGTGAGTATAGGACATTGTACAAATTTTAAAGTATGTTGGCTGTACAACTCTGAAGAAAAAGGCTAATTTGAGGTGGGCTAATAATAAAAAAATGTGTTGAGGTCTACTTATTGAATGCAGCGACAAAAGTTATTAGTAGTAAATTTTATGAAATGGAGGCGGGGATAAACTGTCTTTGGACTCTTGCTAGTGTGCTCATCACTACCTATTAGCAGAATCTACACTGTGCTGTGGGACCCCTGCAGTACAATCCATGGACATGCACTGAAATATTCACACTATGTGCCATGCTACACAACATCATCCTGAGAAAACAGCTTCATTAGGATCAACAAGAGGAAGGGGCACACATCCCACCATCGATGGCAAGGTTACCACATCCACATGCAGGTGAGGAATCAGAGGGGGACTTAAAAGCTGCTGTGGGTATAGGCAGACATAGGCATGCTCACTATCACCTTGCATTGCTTAAGAGGCAATGCATGGCACACTCACTCACCACCTAAGGGCCTAAAACCTTCCTCCTATGCACATACATTTAGTAGCATTGATGGCAAGCAACTCTCACAACCATTACCTACCCATGTACTGGCTATGTACTGCTTGCATCAGACAGATTCAGCCCTGAACTAAAACTCTTGCAACTGCTGGATTTACAAGGTAAGTGTTGAACCTGGAGTGTGTTTTGTAATTATATGAATGACTGGCATATCCACGCATGTTGTTACTTGGTAGTGTAAACAAGTAAAAGGTGGGAAATTTATACAGAAATGAACTTAACATGTGACATCAGAGACTTATCTGACTTATATGTGTCCATTATTAAGTAGTAAGCCTCAGGCATCAAAGATTCACAGAGTCATACCTCTCAAAAAGATGGTCACTGCATGCTCTCAGTTTAGCACCATACGTTTGTACTGGAAAATCATTAGAGTGAAGTTAGAAAATAATCATGCACATTTTAGTTTCAGACTTCACAACCCTCACAAGATCATTAACAATAAATATGGCAACATTTTATGATATCAACTAAATTTCTAAGACCAGTAAAAGTCAAAGGTACAATTACTATTTCAACATCACAAATGTAGATATACTAAGCACTAAGTTAGCTATGCACCCTGAGCATCAGACACAAAGCGTATGTAACCCTGAATCCAAAAGATACAAAACAGGAATATAGCAGTTATCATCACTTGCACACAGTGTTTTGAGTGTGTGCTTGTGTGTGTGTGTGGGGGGGGGGGCAGGAAGTGTAGGCTGACGCAAAAGACCATTGATTGTGTGTAAGTAACAGAGCAGCAGGCAGACATTTGGATAAAGCAACAAATGGCCAATGAGACAAAATGAATTTTAAGCTTCACAGATAAACCATGTAACTATTGTGTGTGTGTCTGTATGGGTCCTCCAGGTGAAATTAGTGTGTGAGTGCCTGCATGAAGACAGCCAAGCTCTGTGCTAACTCTACATCTTGGTATTTCAGACAGGTGTGAGCCATGGATGGTAGCGGTAGCAGTTCATTGTTATCATACCTGACCATGAGAACTGGCTCTGCCAGGAGATGCACTGGCGCAGCCACACCCATAGTCAGATACACTGTTGTTACCTGAATGTGACTGATGTCTGCTGGATGAGCTCTGCTCCCCCCAACTGTGTCTCTGTTTGGCCAGCACCATCATCAGAGTCTGCTGATACTCTGACATCAGGTGGTAGAAGTCCCACACTTCCACTGTCGTGATCACCTGTGACAATAAGTAACAAACACTAGAGCAATTAATACCTGCACTACTATAGTCTAATTTATGTGAATATCAAAACACTGGTGCCACTATTAGACAGTACTGCAATAAACACAACAGTCCTGACAACATCACACTCTAAAATATTTCTTTGATTTGCTCATCAGTACTGACATAAAAATGTTTGGCTTACCATGTGAAGATGATGGTAAGCTCCATATGCCAGATGGTCCTGGAAGAAGTTAAGCAAAAGGTAAGGGCAGCATCATCATAATTAAAGGTAACAAAGGGGTAATACTTTTCCCCCTTTATATATAAATCAACTGTGCTTTCAACAAGACCTTAGATGACAAGTCCAACCTAAGTCCTTGCAATCAATCAGAATGTGTTGTTAACTGTAGCAATCTTCAACCCCCCCCAAAAAAAAAACAATTCTTGTGAAATGGAACTAATGTATTGATATCAATTGTTTTACTATACAACAGTATTTAACAATGGAGATACAAAAGCCTACCTGGCAGCTCCTCCTAGCACTGCTTTCTGTCCCTGAAACAGTAGCAGTAATGTCAAGGACATGCTATTCTGCAGTTTCCTGGGTGCTGTCTGGATCCATGACTGTGGACAGAAATTCTTCATTTACTGTTAATGGTGGCTCTGTAGCACCCCCCACCCCAAGTACAAATCCAATCACAGGCCACTGCAGCTGCATCTGTACAGATGAGATCATGTCAGTGGCCCTATAGTACACCTGATCATATGGCCCACTGTGGCCACCCATTGCATTAACTTCTGTAAATATCTGCTGCCAAATTTGCATTCTGCCTGACATATCACCATGTCCCTTCTCAAGCAGGAAAGCACAATGTCACTTAAAAGCTTCCACAATTACTTAATTTTCAGGGTTATTGAAGGGTGTTCTTTGGGGATTGAGACACCTGGGTGCCATAGTCCTAGGTGTTTAAAAGATAACAGAAAGATAATGCACTTAACTATACATAAATACAAAATAACCATTTCTAGATAAAACAGAAAAGGTACCATTTCAGTATTGCTGACTGGAGAAACATAAAACAGTCTAGAGAGTCTAGAGATTTGAAATATGAACAACAGGTTGGATGCAAAAAAAGGAGAGTAAAAATCACAACATATCCTTGTTTGTGTCATAACAAAAATGCAGCTTTGCTCCCCCACCCCACCCAGGCAAATGATATCTTTTGCTAACAAACCATCTATGAAATGCTAATCATGCTATCAAATGAACTGTCTCTGAAACATGTCTATAGATTTAAAACAAAAAATTCCATTTTAAGGTATTGCCAATCATGTATACCCATGAAATACCCTGACAAACATGCCCATGCCATCAGTACACTTCTAACTAATGCATACAGATAAAAGTGTAGCCTTTGCTAATCAAAATATATATACACGACTATTAAACAGATTTTTCTTAATCACATTTCAGCATATGCAGTATATAGCTGACAAAAAGCAAGCATAACTTCTCAAGTTCAGTAAATCTTTTGTGCCGATATATCCCAAAGCAATAGCCTCTTTTCTGTGTTCTCCACGTAAACAAGTCTCCTTACCTTCAGTTTCCCTATCTACACGGTTGCCTTTTTATGGTGTAGATTCAGGGCTGTCAACATGGTGAAGATGCAAATGAGGTGCAAACTCCTTAGAATTGCTGAATTCCAAATTGACTTCAGGTAGCTAATTTAAACATAGTGCAGGCACTCCAACAATGTTTATTTTTAATGGATTGCAGCTGTGAATGGTTACTGGTAGGGAGAAGGAAAACACAACAGCAATGCAGACAGCCCTATATCTAGTGGGTGTGTCAGATTAGACATACAAAGTATTAGATGCAATTTTGTCAAGGTTTGGAATGTAAGTAAGCAGCACACAATTCACAGATTCTGTTCATTAACATCCAACATCTCCTTCATTTGTTGGCAACTGCATATTATATTATTGCTATTTGATATCCTCACATATTTTAAGGACAATGATATAGAATGACTTGCAGACTGCATGTCTCAGATTATTGGTCAGATAAGAGAAGAATGAGCAACAAAAACACAGAGAGGTAAGACATAACTGCATATTTGTAAACAATACTCATAACTGGTTATTTGATCACTTAGTGCACTACATCCAAAATTAATAAATGTACAAATAACTTTTACATGGTTTCATATTATTGTAGATGATGTTGTAGTTGGTTGTATGCAGGATATCAGTTCCTTGCTGCAAAGGTGTTTGTGTGGCAAAGATGGATAAGGCACCTTTGCTGTGTTCTGATGGTTAACTGGAGTGAGACTTCAAATCCAGAGCTATGTAGAAATATTTCATGTGCACTAACATTTTGTAGTGTGCATGTCATGGATTTTTTCCTCATATCAACTACTTTTTCTTTTTTTAATTTTTTTTTGGGGGGCAGTGTTTATGCAATGCCCAGCTTAGTCTAAACATGGGAAACAGAGCAAAAATGAATGGCAGGTTTGGCTGTGCTTATCTCATTTGTGCAAAGCACAGCAGTGTGTAAACTGGATTACTGACCAACCCATAAAGCAAAAAGAACACCTGCAGTACACCTGCAAGCAAGGAGTCTGTGAAAGGGCAAAGGTAAAAAAAAATACATTGTTGCAATTTTTGTTTTCCATTGCACAACTTCACTTTGCAGCATTGTGCAGTATTGCGCGGCAGCTAGCAAGGTTCACCAACACCTACAGACAGGACTCAGACAGCCAATAATTGAAACCAGATACATTCAATTAATTTTGTTGGGCACAGAGCAAACATGCTAAGCATCATTGCATGGCGGTTAACATAGAGACCTTAAGAATGGCAACAAAATTGGGGAATGTTATGTAACTAGTCCTGTGGCAGCAGGTGTAAGGTTGAATACAGATGATACTGGGTGCTAGTACAGGGTGTGCAACCTATTTTTACTGTTGTGACAGTGCAGTTTATAGCAATGAACTGAAAAATAGACAAGTGTTATTTTTAACATTCTTGATTCTTGTGGCAACAGGTGTAAGTGTAAGACTGCCTTACACATGGTCCTGGCTTCTAATACAGGATAATCCATACACTTCTACTGTTGTTCCATTTCCCGTTATATTCAATCTCACTTATAACACTTTAGATAGTAGAACTGATATGAATTATATGTATGAGGAATGAGACACCATTATTGGGTTTTCAGATGTATGACTGATGGTATACTGTATACTATATCTCTATAAGTATAATTCTGCTATCTGGACTTGCATGGACATCACAATTAAATAATACACATACACAACTGGCCCTATATCTAATAACCTTGCCAGGACACACACATACATGTGTAACAGCTCAAATTATTAATTGTATTTATGTGTAATTCCTGACTATGTCTGAGCAGTATTTCTGTGGCAAAGATTGAAAATCAACACTGTGGAAGAATATGCTTTTACACTTTATGCCTAGGTTTGAATCCCACAGTGTAAAAATCTATTTTCTTCAGTGTATAAAGGCAAAAACAAATGCGTCAGGTCATTACATTTATGCCCCAAGTGCATGTCTGCAAACTTAAATCACCAAACAGCTACCCGTCAATTTCCAATATATATTTCCAAGCTACATCTTCAGACACCGTTCAAACTAAAGGCAAATGTAACGTTAATCTTCAAGTTTCAAGTATTTGTCAGGAAAGCATAAGTTTCCATTGCTCTGGCTGGTATTAGGGAGGGATGTGCCAAGTTTTGGGCACAGAGGTGGGGTGTCCAGAAGTCTAGGATATTTACTGGACTCCTGGTAAAGTGTGATAGCCAAAGGCTTCTACAGGGGGACTATTCTGGCTCCCAGTACAAGTCTGAGGCATGGAATAGTGTTGCCTAGGCTGTATCCAGTGTCACTGGCATTCCACACACTGGAGAGCAGTGTGGCATCATTTTAGTGAACTGCAGATGCGAAAAAGGGATACCCATAAACATTGGTTGAATGAGTTTGAGACTGTGAATATTCCATAGCTGTGTGAGTATGGCAATAAGAGAGTACATGTAAGACTTAGAAATCCAAATATAGGCAAGACTGGTATGCATTGTGCTTTTCTGTTCTTTTCTGTTCTTTCCTCACCTGCTCCAGACATGAGTTCAATAGGCAGGCTAATGTTGCTCAAATGTAGAGACTGAGGAAAGCAAGTGGTATGTATACAGCAGAAGAAAAGTGTTATTGTAGTTTTAAAAGTTAAAGATAGCTTTCTGGGTCCTTTTTACAGTTGTATCATATTAAACATTCCTATCCCAACTGTAAATTGCAGCTATAAATGCATTAGTCTGTAGCACAAATCAATTGTAGGAGTCAAATAGTAGACCGTAGTCAGAGGTTGTGGGTTCAAATACCACAATTCACAACTATACTACTGTTATTTCTTTAATAATACTTACATTAAATTAAAAACTCTATACCAGTGGCACAAATGCCCTGCTGTAAACTGGAATATGTATAATTAGAACATGCATATGTGCAATGTATGCAAATTCAAGGATTAATTTCAGCAATCTGTAGTATGGTGTCTTTCTTTTAGAATATATACTTAAATGTAATACTTCAGATAAAAGAGATGCAAAATTGTGTTTATGCATTGTATGTCACATATGATGGGGCTAATCTTATCTCTTTTTTCTCTTACCCTAATCCTTATCTCTTTTTTTATTTTCTATTATGTCATCAAAATATCTCCATGTCTTCCATGAGTATGACATCACTAAATGCTACACAGCCCAGTGAGGTAGTCCATCTCCTCTGGATCAGGTTGCCCTCACTCCACTGGCTCCAGCACCAATGCCCATCATGTCTGGGAGCCAACCTAGCAGCATTGCCTCTGCTGCCCCTGCACTACCTGCACCCTCAAGTAATACTGCCTCAGAAGTTGGTGCATAGGTACTTTCCGGGAGCAGTGGCAGAGGTGGTGATTTCATCACCCACCAGGAGATGCCAGGATTGGTGCATAGGGTCGTGCACTGCACCATTGGTGTACGCCTAGACCGGATGGAGAGCCTGCTCTCCCTCATGGTCCATAGGAGGAGAAGACATCAAGAACTCCAGCTACTGGTGGAATAAGGGGACAGTGATGACAGTCCAGTGGGTGAGGACTCGATTTTCATTGTCTCCAAGCTTGACAGGTATGCCTGTGCTGTCCCCTCCCTCACTCTAATCATAGTGTCTCCCAACTTTTTTTGTCCCTCACAATCCCTGTCTCTTGTCTTGTTTGACTTGTTTGTTTGCATTTGTTTCTTCACCTACCCAATTTACCTGACCCAGACATACCTATGTCCCTTATGCCACAGTCCTCTCTTGCTGAATTAAAAAAAATGGAAAAAAAAATGTTCCATACATAGCTCTCCATTTTACACACATGTCTTCCTGGCATGCTTGATTTGGTCCAGTTGGCTATACACCATAATTTCATTGGTGTCACTCCTCTCTCTGGAAGTGCCAGTCCAAATTCAGCTAATATTATGCACATATGATCATTTTTTACTGTTGGAAGAAATGTTTTTTTCTTACCCCCCTCCTGCACATTCCTGTATTGCTTTCCCTTTGTTTTAACCTCTGCTTGCTCCCCATTTCACCACTTTCCTATTGACCCCATTGTAATAATACCTACAATCAAGTCAGAAAATAGAATCACACACACCACATATATGTAGCAGAAAAATCAATGGATCCCTTCACTTTCTGGCCTCTATATTTGTGTTGAGTTTGACATTGTGCAGCAATGCCAAGTAACTGTGAGAAGTAGTACAATTACCTTTGTGCAACACTTCTTAAGCCTGCTGTGCTATGCTAATGAACAGCAACACATGTACTATAAAAAATTAATGTCATTCCATTATCACTGTTTACTTAAACATCTTAGATAAACCTGGATTTGAGCCCAGTATCATCTGGGTTCAAAAAGAAATATGTCAATGCATTTACATCTACTGCTACAGAGTCAGTTATGCAGCATGTGTGTTTCATAAATTCAATGGTAAGTCTCAGACTTTTAGCAATGTGGCTCGTGTTTACACACTTATCTATGTGCAAACAGGGAAAGTAATGGAATTGTGCATCTCGCATGCACGAACACTGTCCTAACCATTGAACAAACGTGTTGCTTGCTGTACTATGAAAAAAAAAATATTATGTATTAGTGCTGTTTACTGTCCATTTCCTGTTTTTGACATGAAATTACATGTAGAAACATAACAAACTCTATCTAACAATGTGTCACATATTTACAATACAGGCATGCACTGCCTCTCCCCAATCATTGCAACCGTTGTGTCTCGGAACGTTTTTCACACACATGTATCAATTACACTACATAACTTAATATGTTGTGTGAAATGCAATGCACATCAATCTGGTAACATGCAGAACTAAAACTATTTATCTATAAGCCTAAATAATTTTATCTGCAAGGCTATGAAAGGAATCATCATGAACCTTATCCATAGGGACATAGGTGACCTTCAACACACTCAACCTGGTCCATTTTGGTTTTGTCAAGGGTAGATCTTGCTTAATAAACCTAGTAGACTTATTTGATAATGACCCCAAAGACCTGGATGAAAGATAACAGGACATACCACCTAAGTTGATTTACCCAAGACCTTTGACACTATCCCCTTTCAGGTACCATAGAGAAATTCTCACATCTGGGGATTAACCCTTACATTACTAGATGTATAACCAACTAGCTCACTGACAGAACACACACTGTCAAAGTTGTGGATTGCACCTTCACCACTAGACCACTTACCAGTGGACTACCACAAGAATCTGTGCTTGGCCCTTAATTGATTGCAAACTATTTCTCTGAAGTGCGGGCAAAGTTAGATGGCCTGTGGCCTACCAAGTTTGCAGGTGACTGTCAACTGGTGCACTCATATCAACTCCCCCAATGATAACATATTACAGAAAAGGCTAACACAGACAAATGATTGGTTCAAAACTCATGACTGAACCTTAAAGCAAAAAATCACCCATTTTGACATTGAAAATCAATCACTATGTGTCCATAGTAGTGATGTATCTCATATGTAAAGTAGTCACATCCAAGACCAGGGAGGTTATAGTCCCACTGTACTCAATCCTTATCAGATCACTAAATGAGTACATTGCTCTCTTCTGTCTGTACCACACCAGACACCTACAGCAACTGGAGAAAACACAGAGGTTTGTGAGCAGGAGAATCTAGAAGCTTCAAAAATGACAAACATGGAAAGACTGAAAGACCTGTCACTGTACTCAGTATCATGCAAGCTGCTGAGAGATGACCCATGTCTGGCCTACAGAGCAGTCTCAGATCTTACACTACTGGACGTGCTGGACATCTGCAAATTAAATGGGACAAGAATAACTTGCTCCAGGAATCTCAACTTAGCCTGTGACATAAACAGAACATGTTGAGGAGACAGATATATCTCCCAGTGATTGCCATTCCTGTGTAATAAGCTCTCACTGCATGTGAATCAATGCTCTTCAATTATCCTATTCAAGTCAATGTCAAAGGGGACAATGGGTGATTTTTTGCTTTAAGGTTCAGTCATGAGTTTTGCACTGAGGTATGGCCACAAGCTCAGTGCCAAAAAGTGCATTGTCATCCCCTTTGGTAAAAACTCTGTACCTGTGAACTACCACATAAATGGCAGTCTACTTAATGCCGAATGTGTGCTAGGAGACCTTGGGACCCAGGTGGACAGTAGTCTCTCCTTTGATAATCACATTGCCACAGTAGTCAGGAAATCCTTCTATGTCTCAAATCTCATCACAAAAGGGTTCTCATCCAGGAAAAAAGAGGTAATTGTTCCCCTCTACTCAGCACTCATTAGACCCATTATAGAGTACAACGTTCCTTTGGGAATGCACCTCACAAGACATCTGTAGCAGCTGGAAAGGCCACAGAAGTACCTCACAAAGAGGATTACTGGCCTCAGACAGATGCCCTACACTGACCATCTCGAAAAACTCCAGATTTACTCTGTAGCATATTGCCTACTATGTGGAGATCTCTGTCTAACATATAAAGCTATGTTAATCCCAGAGCTGTTGGACATGCTACACCTAAGGAAATCCCAATCCCTCCAAGCTACATGCTCTAGGGACCTAAACCTTGTCACCACAACAAACAGGACATGTTGGAGGGATAGATTCCTGTCCCAGAGACTTCCTATACTCTGGAACAAGCTACCCATCTATGTCAAGCAAAGTTCCTCATTAGCACTCTTCAAGAAAAATCTTGATGAGTGGATGAGAAATAGGAAATACACCAAGGGGATCACTTCTGTGGCTCAACAGGGGCACAGGAAATTAACTTTCTTAGATGGTATAAGCCAGGGAACCTTGTTGGCTAGGCTTACTTAGGACCTTGGGCCAATAGCCTAGTGCCTATTTATGAACCTAGGTGCAAATTTGACAATTGGATGGGTGACTATAAATTTACCTCTGGGGTGCCACCTATGCCCCTCATGGACAGGGGCAGTTGGTGCTGAGCACAAAATTGTTGTGCTAACAATGACCATCTAAGGGTACTTGTGTTTTTTTCATGGTTAGGCTTTAAACACCTTAGGGCCATTAGCCTAGTAATCTCCTATGAACTATGAAGCTATGAACCTATGCAGGCCTCCCAACCTCTTCTCTCCAACATAGCCTGCTGATATCATCCACTATAACTTGTCCTGCAATCTTGTAAAAGTCAAACTTGTGCTGTGGTGCTTGCATTAAGTACTGAGTTCTGTGGTCTATGTATTTAGATAGGTAGGCGTTCTATTATCACTGCAATTAAACTGGGGACTGTGTGTGTGTGTGTGTGTGTGTGTGTGTGTGTGCGTGTGTGCGTGTGTGCGTGTGTGTGTGTGTGTGTGTGTGTGTGTGTGTGTGTGTGTGTGTGTGTGTGTGTGTGTGTGTGTGTGGAGTTGCTTGACATTACAGAGAGCCTTTTACACTAGCATGTGGGACACTTATTGCCATATTCTCCTCACCAGACACTGCTGATGTCATCAGCTATATCTGATTTGTGGATGTGCACTATTCCCACTATGGCAGGGTTAGAAGCTGGCTTAGAGGCTGAACAGAAATCACCTCATCTTATACAATACAGATCACAGTGATATGAATTTCATTCTATCCACTTACATCATGGCATGGTTTACAGGCACTATGTTTTATTGGTGAGTGAACTCCGTGGTCTCTCCAGCTGCAGGTATCTGGTTAGGTACATGCAAAAGCGAGCATTATACTCTATGTTAGTGTTCAGTGTAGTGCTGTAATATGCTCCTGAGATCTGAATATGATAGCATAACTTATGATGTGCACAACATAGGCTTTCAATATCACTGTAGAAACTTGGTAGTCAAAGTCCAGATTGCTATGTATGTGTGTTCCCAGTGCTTGCATCACTGGGTTTCAGTATAGCAAGACTGTTATCAATGCTGTAATTAGCAGTGAATTCCACTTTGCACAAGGCTAAAATAAAGACACATGTTTGCATTAATTTGTAGATTGTGTGGTTTTGTCACCAATCATTTGTTTCTGTTAACCCCTCCTGTACTATGTTATCATTATAGGTGGACTCAGTGATCTCACCCAGTATGCAAGAATCAGCAAATGCGGTAAGCCAAAGGTTGTATACTGTAGCGTGAACTGTCAAGAAATAGATTCCTAACAGTAAAGAACTGAGCACAGATCCTTGGGGTATGCCAATGGTGACAGCTCTAGTGGTGCAGGTTGATTCACCAACCTTCACGGTATGTCTTCTGTCAGTGATCCAATTGGTTACCTATCTAGTGACATAAGGTTTAATCCCCAGATAGGAGCATTTCTTAATGATACCTGCGTAGTGGATTGTGTTGAAACCCTAGACGTTGAGGCTAGTCAATATGCACTCTCTTACTCTTATCCAGGCCTACCACACAGAATCAATGGGCTGTGACAAGATCACAGATCACCTGTCACATGACTCATCATATACACTTTCCTGACACGGTTAAATGCACATGTCAACACACCATCCACATAGACTATGTTCCTGTAGAAAGGTGCACATCAACATGCATCCATCTGAGGTTGGAGGGGGGGCTGCACCTGATGCATGCATGTATAGGCACATCCTGACTCTCCCCATCTGTGAAGTAGACCAAGATGTCATCATGGACCTTTTCTAAATGGACACTATTGATATCCTGGCTGTGTGCAAAAGACCTCTGTGGGTTGTTAATGCTACATCATGTCTGTTACATCTATGAGATGTCCTCATACAGGTCAAGGGCATGCATGATGACAACACTATTAACCTTTTGGACTTGAGAAGCCCAAGGCATTTGACACAAATCCACAGTGAGGTATTCACTCAGCACTGTCAGATGTGGCCATATACACCTATATAGGTTCATAGCTTCATAGGCTGGTAATAGGCTATCAACCCTAGGACCTATACAAAGCCTAGCCATAACAATTCCCTGGATATTTCTTCACACAGTATGCACTTCCCTGGACCCCTATCTAGCAAGGTGACTGACATGATCCCCAAGGTGAATTTCCTATCTCCCATCCAATCATCAAGGTTGAAGAGGTCCTAGGAGGCACTCTGCTTGACATGTATGGGCAGTCTATTCCAGAGTATGTGGAGTCTCTGGGTCAGGAACCTATCCGTCCCGCATGTTTTGTTCATTGTGATGACAAGGTTTAGATCCTTGGAGCGTGTGGCTCTGAGGGATTTGGATTTCTTTAAGTGGAGCATGTCCAACAGCTTAGGGTTTTACATGGCCTTGTATGTTAAACAGAGATTGCCTCTGAGTAAGCGATATGCCACAGTGTATAGTTGGAGTTTTTTTAGACGGTCAGCATAGGGCGTCTGCTTTAGGCCTGTGATTCTTTTAGTGAAGTATTTCTGCGGCCTTTCTAGCTATTGCAGATGTCTTGTGAGGTACATACCAAATGGGGCATTGCACTCTATAATGGGTCTAATGAGGGATGAGTACAGTGGGACATTGACCTCTTTTTTTCTGGATGAAAAGCCCTTAGTGATGTGGTGTGCCACATAGAAGGATTTCCTGACTGTTGTGGTGATGTGGCTATCAAAGGTGAGACCACTGTTCACCTATGTCCCTAAGTCTCTCATCACACTTTCGGTGTTTAGTGTACTGCCATCTATGTGGTAATTTATGGGTACATGGTTTTTCCCAAAGGGGCAATACCATGAGGTGCAGAAATGTTACATTTATTTTACTACCAAGTAATAATAATAACTACATAAAATTTCTGCAAGATAAACCTACAGCACTGTTTGCTAGGTTTTAATTATTTACATAAAAATAGTGAGTTCCAAGTTCATCACAGTACCAGCATTTCAGAGCAATGCATTTACTTGGTATGTAATGTTCTACCTTCTAATTTGTTTATTCAATAAATAACAAAATGTTGGCAATTAATGTATTTGCCAGATAAATAGTGTTTGACATTTTTGTTACATATCACGCACCAGGCACAAACAAAACTCATAAAGGAGAGCTACATGATTTTGATTTGTGCATGGCTGCTGCAGAAGTGTTTCCTTTTGTCTCATTTTCACTGGTAGATAATGGAATCAGAAAGTGTCCTAGAACAATGAATGTGTTTTTGATGCTTACTAATACATGGACATGCCAGTGTTGTTTTGTAACTTAAAGTGGAGGTGAAGTTTTTAGGAGTTATGGCAGGCATAAAGTTGTCTTAGGAAAGACATCTATCTTTTGGTCAGGACTAAAAAGAAGTGCCTGGCTGCAAGCAATAAGGCTTGGACTTACGGGTTCTGATAGAGATAGTACATTTTCTAATAAAAAATTAAAGGCTGCACATGGGATATATATATATATATATATATATATATATATATATATATATGTTGACAGACGAGATCAGACAGGAGTCCCCGTGGACTATGATGTTTGCAGATGACATTGTGATCTGTAGTGAAAGTAGGGAACAGGTGGAGGAGACCCTGGAGAGGTGGAGATATGCTCTAGAGAGAAGAGGAATGAAGGTCAGCAGGACTAAGACCGAATATATGTGCGCGAATGAAAGGGAGGATAGAGGAATGGTGAGGATGCAGGGAGTAGAGGTGGTGAAGGTGAATGAGTTTAAGTACTTGGGATCAATAGTTCAGAGTAATGGTGAGTGGGGAAGAGAGGTGAAGAAGAGAGTACAGGCATGGTGGAGTGGATGGAGAAGAGTGTCAGGAGTGATTTGTGACAGACGAGTACCAGTAAGAGTGAAAGGGACGGTCTACAAGAGGGTAGTGAGACCAGCTATTTTATATGGGTTGGAGACTGTGGCATTGACAAAAAGGCAGGAGTCAGAGCTTGACGTGGCAGAGTTGAAGATGTTAAGATTTGCACTGTGTGTGACGAGGATGGACAGGATTAGGAATAAGTATGTTAGAGGGTCAGCCCAGGTTGGAAGGTTTGGAGACAAAACCTGAGAGGCAAGATTACGTTGGTTTGGACATGTGCTGAGGAGCGCTGCAGAGTATATTGGGAAAAGGATGCTAAGGATGAAGCTGCCAGGTAACAGGAAAAGAGAAAGGCCTAAGTTAAGGTTTATGGATGTGGTGAGAGAGGACATGCAGGTGGTTGGTGTGACAGAGCAAGATTCAGAGGACAGGAAGAAATTGAAACAGTTGATCTGCTGTGGTGACCCCTAATGGGAGCAGCCGAAAGAAGAAGATATATATATATATATATATATATATATATATATATATATATATATATATATATATTTGGTGAGAATAAGTTCCATTTTTTTAAAGAATGGAAAGAAAGATAAATGTAGGGAAAGAGGAGTGGAAAGAAAGGTAAATGTAGGGAAAGAGGAGAAGGAGGACATCACAGCAGGTCTACCCATAGAACCAATATCTCAATACAAGTCAGACAACAGCTGAAAAAATAGTAAGGACAGGTAAGTTGCACAGATGGCACACTGCAAAACACAGGCTAAGGAGACTTGACAAACAGAGTGGGGATGCAATCAGCAATAGTGAAATGCAGAAAAACATATCTACCTATGTACTATCACATTATGACATGTCACAAATTGAGTGGTAGTTACACCTGGACCAATGGTAGATGTGTGTTCTAGGGTAATAAAGTAGGATCACAGGACAAAGTGGACAAATAAAAAAAAGTCCAGTCTATCAATAGTGCAGGTATAAGCCAAGCAACATCACACATGAGAAAATGCATGTCTAAAAAGATAACTCCAGCAGAGGACAGAACCAAACCTAAGACCATGCATGTGAAAGACAAATAACCAAGTACATAGCCAAGTGCAAGTTCTGCAAAAGGGCAACAAAGATTGCTATACACATAAGTAGGTCTACACAACCCAAACAAAAGTGTAATGGAATGTGTACCTGTTATGCACATATGCCATGTCAAAGCCAACAAGCAGGTGTAGATGTGTATGTATGCATGTCAGCGGCATAAACGGAATGTACATTAAAATAAGGGTGATACACATATACTCACCAATGATGTAATAATATGTTCAAAATGTAGCAGTGCAGCATAATAAGTATACAGGATTGTGCATATGGATGTGAAAAAACTACATTGGGAAACATACATGTATAATGAGAACAAGGATGTCTTGCAAGCTTTAGCCAGTAACTTGTGTGCAAATGTTCTGCATTGTAAAATGGTCATATAATTGGCACATGTTTATTATGACAAATTAATACAAGGACATTGTTGTTAGTTGCAACAAAGGCAAACATATCTGAAAAAATATGGTGAAATATGAGGGTCTATATCACGATCTCGAAACTGCATAATGCCGAACACCTTTTCATCAACAAATATATGTCAAACTCCCAGATAACCAAACAAACAGATCACCAATTTCTTTCCCAGGGAAAGAAACTGGTAGGCCAATCGAACACAACACACCAATACAAACATTACAAAGTGGGGGGCTTCACCCCCACACCCCTCCCAACTAAATATACTAACTCCAAGATCACACTACAGTAGGGAAAAGGGCAAATCCACAGCGACAGCCAACCGTTTTTTTCCCTAGGAAAAAAAACTCGGTGATCTGGCTGTTCGGTTAACTAGGATTTAACATATATGTGTCGATGAATAGGTGTTCGGTGTTATGCAGCTTTGAGGTTGTGATATAGACCCTAATATGAAGGTGGAATGGAGGTGGACAACCTGTGCCCACATCAGGTAAGTTGACACTATGCAAATGCATGTGTACTTCACACAGGGTGCTGTAGAAGCCAAACAGAAATACATTTCACCAAATGAAAAATGTATGTCAAATGGTCAGATTGATTGCTGATGTCCATAGAACTGGACATGTATAAAACACACATAGTAATGTGCAATCATGTCACATCAACATCCATAAAGAACCAAGCTAAGAATTACAAACACAAACACATATAATGTCAAGCAAATGATGATTAAAGAAACACAGGTGTATGTCAACCACTATGGTCATTACAGAGCAGAGAACACTACTGTGAGCATCATTAGAACACATTACAGCGCATCATCAGTAACTCAGTGAATGCTGACAAGTCAAAGGTACATTTGTGTGCCAGTATGTATCCGACTATGTGCATACACAAGTACATTCAATTAATGTGTACAACTATTTGCAGAAGATGTAAACTGATGTCAGTACATAATGGGTGTGGAAATACTACATACAAGCACGGTGTAATGTACTGTTAAAGAATGTGTTATCCAAAATGCTGTGTATACATTAATACTACATTGCTGTTTGATGCAGTCAGAAAAGGAGGACTGCACACAGACAGGATATACCTGTATTTGATCCAACATGGCATCAGTATTTCCAACCCATGACACACAACACCACATTGTGGCAGTGGGACATCATGACAGCTGTCATTCAAAACACGTGTGGAATGACATGTCTGTCTGTTGCACATACCTGATAAGGCAAAACACAATTCCAAGGCATATCATACTGCTAATGATGGAGTATGGTGAACATATGCTGTTTGTCATTCGCCCAGTAAAACACCTATTTACATGCTACATTTTGCAGCACTAGCTGCAGGTTAACTGCCACAGTGCATGGACAGCTAAATGTGGCAGGAAAGTGTAATATGTTAATATGTGTCATTCATACATTGAAGCAGAATTAAATGTCACATGACAATACCACATAAGCATGACAAATGCATGGTTTGCATACACAAGAGCGCATATACAGTCCAATAAGTGAAATGGAAATTACCATGTTAGCAGCATAACATGACTGGAGCACATAGACAACCAGAGGGACCAGATTGATGGGGGTCAGTCTCCTGAATGATCTCATTAGCTATCATCCTGAATGAATCCAGCATAGCCCATGCCATATCCACAAAGAAGAACCCCATCATATCCATCTATTATATCTACTATTCACTAGGTCATACAAATTTGGCGAGATTCCTCAGGATTGGAGACATGCACTTATTAAACTTGTCTTTAAAGGAAAGGGGAGTAGGACAAACCCAGAATCATATAGATCCTTAAGTCTACTTTCATGTTGTGGAAGAATAATGGAGAAGGTAATACTGGATAAGATATTGTCAGAACTGGATAGGTTGGGACTTGAAACTATATATCAGCATGCGTATGTTGAAAATAGATCTATTACCACCTGTAACATGATGTTCTATAACAATATAATAACAGTTATGAATGAAATGTTGGGCTGTGATGATGTAATTTATATAGATTTAACTTCAGCATTTGACAGGTTCATACACAAAACACTGATCGATAAATTAAAACAACTAGCTGGTATTGATGTACTCTTGATAAGATGGAATAGCTGCATGGCTTACAGATAGGGTATGGCAAGTATCATACAGCAACTGTACAGGGGAAACTCTTTGTTACAGTCGGGTTGTCCCACAGGGCTGTGTGCTAGGCCCTTACTTGTTTATATTGTATCTTTCAGACCTAACTTTTTCATCTGAGGTGTTCTACAGTCTATATGCAGATGACCTGAAATAGGGTAAACTGATTACTTGTGTTACATATAAGGCAGGTCTATAAAAGAACTTGACTAAATTGGCAAGTTTGGCACAGGAGAATAATATGCTGATAAATACATCAAAACTAAGCATATGGAATTTGGGAGACATAAATTGAAAGGTGAATATTTAATATAGCACAGAGTGATTGAAGCTGTAGACTCATTTATGAACCTGGGCATATGGGTAGATCCACTTATGAGTTTTTCTAATCCTGTCAACCAATTGGTTAATGATAGGAATAGAACTATAGGTTGTATAAAAAGATTTATAAAGTCTAAGAAATCAGAAATGATGAAGTAATTGTTTGTTAGTTACATTAGTCCCAAACTTGAGTACGGAATAACAATATGGAAACCTTACAAGAAAACAAGCATAAGTAAACCGGAATGAGTACAGGGGAAATATACCAAGGGCACTCATGGATGTGAAAATTTAAGTTATTATGAAAGACTAAAATATCTGACCTTGTATAGTGCCTCTTATACCTATCTAAGAGGAGATCTTATTCAGGTATATATGTCATTTAGATACAAATACCTCTGGGAATGTTTGGGGTTATCAAAAAGTAGTAGAGAATCATCAGACAACCTGTGTAGAAGATTACGTAGGAATGAGAGTTTGCTAATTGATTCTCTGATAGATCAGCTGATTCATGGAACAGACTACCAAATTATTTTAAAGCATGTACTAGTTTAGATATTTTTAAAAAACAGCCTAGACACATTATGGGAACAAGTGTTTTGGCATATTGCCAAGCTAGAAGGGCATTAATGCCCGTGCTTGAAATATTTGTATGTATCTGTGCATATATGTATGTATCATGTCCCTCATCTGTGTTCGGAACACAGCAGTCATGTCCTTGCTGATCTCCTTCCGATAACCGCCTCGATTCCAGGTGTGACATCATCTCCTCCAGGGCACAGGCATAATGGCTCAGGCAGGGGCGGGCCAGGTTCCTCATCATTGTCATTGTCATCATCATCATCACCATCATCCTTGGATGACTATGGCAGCTGCCCTTTTGATCAGAGAACATCCACAAGTCCCATGCTCTGTCAAGCTTAATTGCAAAACACAACAGAAAAGAAAAGCAAATGTCTATCATGCAGAACAGTCCCATGAATAGCATTGCACAACAGAATATGATTATGATGAGAATTCACACAGGGACTGACACATGTCCATTATGGATAGAGTTACTTCATAGCTGCATTGCTCTATATGTCCTATATGACCAAGATATCAGTATTATTTTATTACAATTCTATAGGCTTAGGAACTCCTACCCAAGTTTTTAACTTTGTAAGAATTTATGAATGCACAAATCAAGAGGTTGTACTGTCAGCAATAGAGTGTCATTGTTCAAATGAGGAGAAAGTGATATAGGTTCATAGGTTCATAGGTAGGAACTAGGCTATGTTCCCACGGGCATTTTTAGCCCCATTGATTAATTAACTGAGCCTCTGTCAAGCAGAGCCAATGAAGTGATCCCAGGGGTGTATTTTCTGTTACCCATCCACTCTTCAAGGCTTCTCTTGAAGAGTGTTAGTGAGGGGCTCTGCCTAATGTAGTTAGGAATTTTATTCCAAAGCATGGGGAGTCTCTGTGACAGGAATCTATCCTTCCAGCATGTTCTATTTATTGTTGTGGCGAGGTTTAGCTCACTAGAGCACATGGCTCGCAGTAACTTGGATTTCTTTAGGTGGAGCATGTCCATCAATTCTGAGTTGGACATGGCTTTGTAATTCAGGCAGAGATCACCTCTGAGTAAGTGATATGCCACTGAGTACAGCTGGAGTTTTTTCAGTCGGGCTGCATAGGACATATGTTTGAGGCCAGTAATCCTCTTGGCGAGGTGCTTTTGTGGTCTTTCCAGCTGTTGGAAATGTCTTGTGAGGTACATCCCAAATGGAGCATTGTACTCTATGATAGGTCTGATGAGTGACGAGTAGAGGGGCACTATAACCTCTTTATTTCTAGATGCGAACCCCATAGTAATTAGATGGGCCACATAGAAGGATTTCCTGACTACTTTGGCAATATGATTGTCAAAGGAGAGATAACTATCTACCTGGGTCCCCAGATCTCTTATTACCTCTTCTGTATTAAGGGGGCTGCCACCTATGTGGTAATTCGTGGTTGTTTTGTTTTTCCCAAACGGGATGACTATGCATTTTTTGGCATTTAGCTTGAGGCCATGACTTTGACACCAGGTGTCTGTCTCAGTAAGGCCTTTTTGAAGGATGTCCGTGTCAGCCAGAGAGTCAATTATGGCTCCCAGTTTGCAGTCAATGGCAAACTTGGTTAGCCACAGTCCTCTTGTGTTTGCCTGTACTTCTGAGAAATATATGCTGCACAGTAGGGGTCCCAGAACCGAGCCTTGCAGGACATCACTTGTGACTGGTTTAGAGTCAGACCTGGCACCCACTATTCTTACCGTGTGAGTTCTGTCTGTAAGCCAGTTGGCAACCCATCTTGTGATGTAGGGGTTTATGTTCAGGCTGGTGAGTTTTTCTATAATATCCGAGTGAGGAATGGTGTCGAACACCTTGGCGAGATCAAAGTAGGCTGTGTGAACCACCTTTCCCTCCTCTATGGCCTTGGTGACTGTCTCAAAGAAGTAAACCAGGTTTAGTAGGCATGATCTGCCCTTAACAAAGCTGAACTGGGTCAGATCAAGTGTTTGGAGGTTCCCAATGTCTTTGTTAATGAGTTCCATGATGATGCGCTCCTTAGCCTTGCAGACCAGGCTAGTCAGGCTTATGGGGCAATTGTTACCAGGGTCAGTTGTGGCCCATCCTTTGTGGAGTGGAATAACCATTGCTGTGCACCATTCTATGGGCACATAGCCTGTAGAGAGGCTGAGGTTGAACAGCGTGTTTAGGTGGGGGGTTAGTTTGTTCTGTAGTTCATGCAAGACACAGCCTGGGACACTATCTGACCCCATTGTTGCTGTGTTTTTGGCTTTTGAAAGGGCTGTTTTTGCCTGTGCTTCTGTGATTTCTGGGACACTACACTTTTCCGGTATTGTTGTGGGCCCTTTTGAAGGTGAGAGGGAGGTGAAGTTTGCACTGAATCTATCTGCCAGGATGTTGGCAATATCAGTAGGTTCTGTATATTTTCTGCTATTTTGCACTAGCTCAGAGCATATCTGCGAGTTGCCACTTAGATTCTTGACATAGCTAAAGAAGGCTTTGTGGTTATCTTTCGAATCCTTGGCTATTTTTCTTTCGAAGTTAGCCTTGGATGATTTTATGAGGGACCTTAGTTTCTTACTGATACTGATCAGGGATGTCTTTCCTTCTTGGGATTGGCTTTTTTTCTGAACTAGTTTCCTCCTTCTATTGTATAACCTGTTTATGGCAGGGGTCCACCAGACTGGTTTCCTTCTCTTAGGGGAGTGAGTCTTGGTCTTGCTAGGGATGACACGATCCATGCATCCTTGTAGGTGCTCATAGAGTCCAATTTTCAAGGATTCTAAATCTTGGGCAGTGTTATCCTTTAGCGTGGGGGCTGTGAAACTTACCCCCTCTGCCTTAAGTAAGGTGAAGTTTGCTTTAGAAAAGTTTTTCACTGTGGTTTCCTTGGTTAGGGGTGGTGGTGGGGTGTGGACATCCAGGGTAATTAGTTTATGGTCTGATCTAACCAGTGATGGGTTGCCCTCCGGTACGGAACACCTGTCGCCCATGTTGGTGATGACCAGGTTCAATATGTTGTGGCCTCTGGTAGGAGAGTCTAGCAGCTGATCCAGGGCATTTAAGTTGATAAATTCCAGGAAGCGCTGAGCCTGGGAGTTTGTACTCAAGTAGTTTTCCCAGTTAATGGTAGGGTAATTGAAATCACCCAATATCAGGGTGTTTAGTGGGACCTTCATGTTTTCCAGTGTCTCCAGAAAGGCAGAGTGATGGTCCTGGGTCATGGAGGGTGATCTGTAGCAGGCCACAATTTGCATTGCAGATTTGCCAGATGTTAGTTGCACATGGATGATCTCAGAGGTATCATGCTGCGCCACTAACCTGGAGGTGTGAGTATCCTTGATGAATATGGATACACACCCTCCTTTTGTGTTTCGGTCCATGTTCTGTGGCCGAAATGTGTGGTATGAGTTGTAGCCCAGTAGTGCTGGAGTGGTCTCTGGAGCCTTGAACCAGGTTTCAGTTACTGCACAGATGTCGACGTTCTCCATACTTAGGAGTGATTCGAGCGCATGCATTTTGAGATTTAAACTCCTGCCATTGAGTAGCATAACCCTCATTTTTTACTTGTGCTGTTTACGGTGGTGGGTTTGAATTTTCAGCCTTGCCTAAAAAAGGCACTATGAGGGCAACAAGAGCCTTGGCCAGTATTTGGAAGCCAAGTGGTGACAGGTGCAAGCCGTCTCTTGCGAAGCAATGCGGCTTGTCGAGCATGTCATCCCAGGCTAACAGACACTGGATTCCCTTTGAATGACACCAGAAGCTTAGCCAATTGTTGAAATTGATCATTTTTTCTTTATACTGAGGTATCATTCTTGGTGAGGGCAGGATGCTACTCAGGGTCAGGGTCATACCCACCTGGGCTACATGATCAGAGAGCTCTAGACAATAGACAAGCCATATGAGAGACATCTGAGATGGACAGCACGAGAATTTGCTGAAAACATTTTAATATAATGATTACAACAGTAAAAACAAAGTGATATGTTCAATCACCACAGCTGTAGACACGAGAATCAAATATATCTGTTACTGACATCATCATCATATATGTACAACTGTATGCATTATCTACGAAAAAGTATTAGCAATCAGTGGCCTTAAAAAACAAAACATTGTGAATATGCTTCCGGAATATGAACTGATGAAATCACATGTCCATCTGCACAAGTGTCAGCAAACCTAGACTAGGAATGTGATTATACAGAAATACCCAAGGTGTTAGAAGTAGATACAATACCAATGTTGAACCGGAGGGCATATCACTATATCTACAAACAGCACTTCAAAAGCTGACACAACAGACACCCACTTGAAAAAGCAGGCTGTGTACAACAGATAAATCCCTAGAAAATGCAACCTTACATATAAGTGTGCAAAACCATACATCATAAACAGTAATCAAAGCACTTAGATTTGTATACAAAACATTTTTCTTAATATGTGTGTGACAGATACACCAACCCAGTCAGTATTTAGGTTGTAGAGTACATTTCAAACACTATGTGCTGAAACAATTGTTCACTGCTATTGTTTGTGTCTTTCGGCTTTTCCCGGTTAGGGGTTGCCACAGCGGAACTCCGGTCCGCTAATGATTGGCAGTAGAATTTTTACGTACTGGCTTGCTGGGCCTAATGCACAACCTTCAACGAAAGAACACCCATTCACGCATGTTGCCACACGGAAGACGCTCTAACTGAGAATCGAACGGGCAACGTCTAACTGTGAGGCGACAACGCTACCGCAGCACCAATATGAAAGTTATACATTTTTAGATTTCAATCACAGTTGTAAGCACAGCTATCATGTAATGATTTCACTATCTTTACTTATGCATGATGGGTATTCCTGCATTCTAATCAATATACATGTTATTGTGAAAAATGCAGGCCTATAAACAGGGGAAGATGCATTTCATTTCACAAAACAGGAAAAATAATACCCATCCCTCTCTTCCTCCTCTGCCCCTCAAGTCTGTGCATCCACTCGCTGTACATGGCTCTGTTCTGGCTGTGATCATCCTCGTCTGAAATCAGAAAAGAGAATGTATGAATGATGTATTCTTCTATAACAGTGGTATACATTTCTGAGCACAGTTTCTACACATTTATTTCTGAAGAACATTAGATAATCACGATGCACATTTGACAGTGTTGTATACAGGAGCTAACATCTGTGAACTCAGAGTGAAGGACATGAAATTCAAACCTGCAACCACAACTCTAATTTTGACATCTACCCACCTAGCTAGCACACCTTGACTGAAACAGCATGTTTTCAATGCAGTGATAACAGTCACAAATATATTTTTCCCCTATGTGGATTTGAAGCCATAGCACGCTAAAATTTAGACATGCTGACAGGTTGTCTTACAGGCCAAGGTAACAATCAGCAGGGGTTTCATTGCTGAAAACTGGTAGTTATAAATGTCAAACCTGGAATTGGGCGGCACAGTGGTGCAGCGGTTAACGTTGTCGCCTCACAGCAAGAGGTTCTCCAGTTCGATTCTCGGCTGGGGTGCCTTCTGTGTGGAGTTTGCATGTTCTCCCTGTGTTCGCGTGGGTTTCCTCCGGGTACTCCGGTTTCCTCCCACATTCCAAAGACATGCATCTGGAGCGTTTCTCCCCGGGCCTCCGCTGAAAACAGGCTCTGTTGAACCTAGTCGGACATTCCCGGTCAACAAATGTTAAATAAATAAATAAATAAATAAACCTGCAAAGATGTATCAGACATTTTATTGTACAAAAATGACATCTATCAACACATAACTGAAAACATATGTGTAAGCAGTTAGAAAATAATTTATTTTAGGTTATATAACTGTGTCTGTGTACTTTCTTAGGCAGAATGAATTAATGAAGTTATGTATGTGTTTTTATTCCACTGTATAATGGTGCAGTAGGTGATATTGTGGTACTGTAACAGAAAATGATGACGTGATGTCATCAGTGGCTTAGGTGTGATAGGTTTCAGTGATGCATGATGACAGTGGTAATGTGAAATTGTGCTCTTAAATGTTGTAAAACATATGTATAGCTACAAAGGTCATAATTATGGATATTATACACATTATTAAATAAATTAACAACATGGGAATCAAAACCACATTTAATACGACAGTATTCACAAAGTCCACTTAATTGCCCCCATAAGCTAATTGCCACAACAGCCACTAAATGGTTATAAAACATCAATCTGATATATATATGGGATAGAGAAATATCTGTAAAAGAAGTAGGAATGCTCAGGTATGCATAGAATATTGACACTTACTATAGGGATCTACAATCTGCCTCTGCACCTCAGCGACCCTCCGTCATAGATCCTCCATGTAACTCAGATGCAGGTTGTCATAATTTTGGTGAACCTGTTTTCCAATGCAGTACATCCCTATCCTCCTTCAGTGCTCTTTTGCAATCTGGTTCCATACGTCTATCATGGTGAAGTCATGGGTCTGACTCTTATCCACTGCTCCAATCCAGTGTACACAGTCAGCATCATGATTGTCTCCTCGTTGGTCCAGTTGGGTGCACAGACACATCTCAACCTCCTTGAAGTAGCCATCATGATCCTCAAGTTGAAGAAGCCTGAAAAATGCAAACACAGAGAAATGCTCACTGAGGTACCACTCATTTTGCAGTTAGCAATGGTCTGATCAGTAAATGCATCAAAATCAATATTGTAAAGTAGCATTGATGTCATGTCATCAGATCACTGCAAGATAACCGGCAAGTGCTAGGCATGATATCATTTATCGATACCTCTGCAGTCCATGTGTGTTACAATGCATAAAGCTAATTTGTATGGAGGTACACAAATAGGATTCCAAAAACTTGAATTTTAATGAACTTCATCAATTATGAATGGCACAAAATGGTAAGTGATGTGGGTGCACATTAGCTGCACTTTGATTTGGTGATTCGGAATGAAAGGTACATTGACAATTGGTGGCTTTTCTGCTTTGGTGATTAGTATAGCTCTTCAAGTCAGTCATTTCCAAATGTAGCTGGTTGAATTAATTGTTACTCAAAATGTTATCTTTAACAGCAGTTGATATGTTACTGGAGGGATGTTGTTTTGAAGTTTATGCATAGAGGTGTCACTATTTTAAATTAGTGATTTCAGTCCCATATACAGTTGTATAGACAGACGTGTATCTCAAATATTAACAGTATATGAAATCTGATTTATGGATCACCCCCAATGCTTGCTGGTAATTTCTTGTACGCTGTGGTGTAACTATGGAAATCTATGGATTCCAACACAATCTGTAGCAGTAGTTTGCGATATTATTATGGATATTAATTAATTCATATTTCCTAACTAAACAGTTAAAAATGTGCTTTTGCTGTTATGGATATTTCATCAATGATGTTGCTTAACAAAGGTGTTATAACTTCTTGCTCAATATACTAAGTATCCATAGTGTCTATGGCCTGCCTATGGATCCTGAGGTTTTCTGACGCTTTCAGTAAGTTATTAAATTGTTACTTGCTGTAGCATTTTAATATGAAATATAAGCAGACCCCTGTGGCATGATGCTGTTGTCATTAGACATCCATTCAACATGCAGGTAGAGTGAAGTGTTCTGAAACCACTCACAAATTGTAAAGATATTACAAGTTATGTATGTCCATTTTACAAAGGTTATGTATGAAGGCATTGTTTTACTTATTATATATCCTGTTAGTATTTATCTCAGACAGTGTTATACAGACATTTGTATTGCACAGAATGTATATTGTTTATGTTGACATATGATGTTCACATAATCAGATGCATAAATGGGCTCACACAGGAATATTATCATGTGTGTATCACTGTCTTTCAGATGGCCAACCATCCTAGGGGTGACAACTTCTCCCCCCAAGGAAAGCGGCATCATAATTGATGCTTTCCAAAAACATAGACAGAGACTACTAGGCCATTCAGGAAATGTGGACCGACCTCTCCAACGCAGCTGATGGCCACAACTGATCCCTTGATGACTGTAGACAGTGCTGCTCAGACATGATCATTTGAGCAGCAAACAGACTGAGGCATTACAAGAGATCAAGGTGTGCTACCAGTGGTGGACTACCATTGACCCCCCGATGAAATCACAATATTTCTGACCTCACTACATACAGCAAGTGGGAAGCAATGCATCCTTGGGGTTGGTATTAAAGCTGGAGTTCCAGGCTGAGCATGCATGTCTTTCTTTCCAGTACATGGTTGTGGATTGAAACAGTCATTGAATATTGTTATAGCTTGCATATTCATGCATTGCTGTTTTTGCTTTACAATAGCAGAGTTGAGCCATGTACACACATTCACACAGGGTGAGGATGACGAACGTAAGTCTCATGACATGTATTGATACAAATGAAGTACAGACAAAGCAGTTCAAACAAAATTTGTAATGCTGTTTGCATCAATATTCACAGGTCCAACTCTTTCAGGAATAAACCAGGGATCGGCGGGTAAGTGTCTCCTTACCATTAATGTGACCACAACCTTGCTATTGTCTCAGCCACATTTCACGGCACTGCTGTTTACTGCCATATTGTTATTTAACTAACAATGTACACTGCAGGTACATCCAGTGGAGACCCAAGCAGTGCAGGTTCAAGTTCAGACAGACCAGGTATGTTACAGCAAAACTGTCATAGCCAGCATCAACATGTTGCACACATATGATACATGATATTTATGTCAATATTTGTCAACACAGGCCCATCTGTCTTTCAGTTGCAACATCCATCAAGTGAGTACTTGTAGCCCACGTTAGTGTGTTGCATATCTGATACTGTCAGTATTGCTTTTGCTAAATACATGATTGTATCATCTTTCTCTTTACTTTCCCACTGCAGGATCCACAGTACAACTATGTGTCATACCTGTCATTGCTGTTAACCCATTTGTTGTCCTCCATTATTACTCCTGACTTTCTTCCCATTTCTAGGCCAGTCTGCATCAATGCCATTGAGATCACATATGATGTGTATGTGCATCTCACACCTTTTGCATGTTTTGAGTCTGGAGGGAGAGATTATACAATCAGCAAGCAAAGAAGAGTAGTATTGCTGGAATTGAATTCATCCAAAAGTCTTGTTAAGTACCTTCATGAGGTGGACTCTGTTTTTACAAAATCTCACAAAGGCAGCATCAATACAAAGACTGTTTTGTATACCATATATCATGTACAAAAGTAGATTAAAAATAAATAAGACAGCTGGATGCACAAGTCCCAGGATAAAAAAAAAATGTGTCCATCCTGGTAGACACACTAGTATCAGGAATGGGAGAAATGACAGTGTAGAATCATCAAGACATGGAAACATTCCTACAATGGGGTTCATACCTCTCAGTTATCCAGATTTTTGCAGAATGTCCAGATTTTTGTTGCATATTTTTGGTCCTCTCCTCATAAAATGTGTGCTTTTCTGGCAAATCAATGAGGATTGAAATCACTAAATATTACATACATTTAAGTTTCAGACTATATATCCTTTAGAAGATGTGTGATAAAACAAAACATTTTATTCTAACAACGTTCTAAGTTTATAAGAGCAATATTTAAAATCTGTCCCAAATTTGGTGCCTTTGTTGCCATGATTATTTTTTTTTTTTTCCAGGTTTCCTGCTCTAAAAAGGTGAGAGGTATAATGGGTTAGGCCAAGCTCAGGAGGAGAAGGAGGATGGCTGTCCTGTTGTATGAGGAAGGAGTCCACAGAAACTACAAAAACTGACAGGCCAAAAAAGAGCCATGAAGGTAATAGCATTGACTAATGAGGATAAAAAAGAAATTATGTATTGTTACTATTATGCAAGAAGACCAGAACTTCTGGATAGAAGATATTCAGAAAGATTAAGAGAGAAATTAGAGGAAAGAAAAATACTCACACATGAAAAACTGTCAAAAGCTTCAAAGGCAAATTTATGTTCACTAATAAAAAGACTATATAGACCAAGAAACCTTGGGCCTTTTGGAAAAAGAAGCTAATGAGGAAGTGTGAAAATATAAAGAACAAAACCTAGAGATGTTTGAAAAATATGAAAAGAAACATGGACATGGGAGAGAAACAGAGAGAGAAAGAGACATGAAATTTTGCAATATGTTTGCAAAGGAGAAAGCCAAACTTATCAATAATAAAAAATCAGCTCCAAAGATATTTGAAGAAAAATACAGACAAAGGCACCTAGATTTGAAAAAAAAATGTTACAATACAAAACATAGGATCACAAAGGGGGAATGCAGAACAGAAGATTAGTAAAGCAGCAACAGACAGAACCTGAAGTTATGGGATACCTGTGAAGTGAAGGATTTAGTTTAGAAAGTCTGACATAGGTTATACCACAGTATGATGGAAAAATGAGTCCCCAAAGTAAGGAGAAATAGGTGAAATGGGAGGCATCCAAAGAAGAAATATGGACATGAGCAAGAAAAAGAGATTTAATATGGTGCAATACTTATGCAAAGGAGAAAGCAAAACTAATCAGTACGAAAAAGTAACAAGAGATATTTGAAGAGAAATACAGGCAAAGGCATCTAGATATCAAAAATTTTACAACACAAAAAAATAATAAAACAAAGGGGGAAGTAGAAAATAGGATTAGTAATGGAGAATTTAAAGAAACAGAAACTAAGTTATGGATTATCAGCAAAGTCAATGATTCACCTTAAAAAATCCAACTCTGGTAATGTCACAGTATGATGGAACAGTGAATTACCAACATAAGGAGAAACAGGAAGCATCTGCTCATTTACCACATGAAGATACTCTATAGTTTTCAGAAAGAAACCAGTACAAAAGTTCAGTTGGAGTTGCACAGCAAGGGAAGGAACTAGAAAAGGTGGCAACTCTGATGCAGTTCATGTTGTGGAGTGATAGGCCGGTAAGTTCCCATATGAAAGAGTAACAGATAACGCAGGATGTAGAGGAAGGGAATATGTCACAGGAAGATGTTTTGGAACTTTCTGTAGAATGATCAAAATGGCGAATAAAGAATGTCCCCTCAGTGTAGAAGAAAAAGGCAATAAGGGAAAGGAAGGGACGAAATCAAATGCCATCATGGAAGTGTCAAACGCAGAAAACTCTAAAGCAATTAGGACAAGAAATGTCACTGTTAGAAGAATATAGAAGAAGGAACAGATCAACAAAAATACTTCGTTGTTAAATAAAAACAAATGATAACAACACAGGAGGCTCAGATGCAAAAGTTTACTAGTGTACACCAGGAGGCAAAAAACCATACAAGTACAGAGTTTTGTCTGACATGATGCAGGAAATACACAATTTTATATAGTCTTACATTCAAGCTGTGCCCACCTTACTGATGTGGTTAGTCACAGGGCACCTACATCACTATGGTCTACAATATTCTATTCATAAGAAAAAGCTGATGTTATACAAAAGTTTTCCCATGGGAATAATACAGCCTTGCAAAGCACCTGGTTCATTATAATGTCTTTCTGTAAATGTTACTCTTTTAAGGTTTCAGGCTTGCTCGAATACAATAGTCAGTTCAGTCTTGTAATATACTTCTTTGTTCTTCTTGCAACTTTACTTTAGCAACTGTGCCTTATCTTTGATAATATTTTTAAGGCTAATTATCTCAGGGGAAGGAAAAAGAATTTTCAATGCTTTATACATTTAATTTCCTGACCCAGCAGATAATCATTAGTGAAAACATAAGCTTGCTGAGCTGGCTACTGCCAGGGTCAGAGTTCAAACACACTGCAGCTCCAAAGCTTCAAGCAATTACATGTAAAATCATTCTTATTGCCATATTGTAAATAGAATAAAATGCATTATATACTATTTGCTTTTAAACTAGCACTTTATACATGTTCAAATACATATTTTTCTAACATTTTCCTCCCTTTTAATACTTTTTATTCTATTCAGAAACATAAACAATGTTATATCGTCCCCTAGCCTTTTCCTTTAAGGACTTTCCACTAGGCAAGTCATTTAGTTTATATTTTGGAAAAAGTTTCGTCTGGAATCAATAGTTTCAATTCAATGTCTTGGTACAAAGTTTCAGTTACAGATATATCAACAAAATCTTTGACTAATCTTTTCATACAGGGGATTCCACAACAGACACATGCTCCTAATAGGAGCAGACCAACACAAATAGCAATCAAAATATTCATTAGGATAGAACCCCACCCACCAAACAGACTCTGGAAAAAGTTCATCAGTGGGTTTGGGCCTGGTTCAGTCATGGCCGATACCTGCTGTATTACCTCTAGGTGATCAATAATCTCGTGTCGATTGTCTGGTATGAACGCACAGCATTCTTCTTTGATAAGAGCGCAAGTACCACCTCTCGCCGCTAGGGTGAAGTCAAGAGCCATTCGATTTTGTAGCACGACAGTTCTCATTGCATTCAGTTCATCAGTCACTAGTTCGAGAGCAGAAAAAGTTGCGTTACTCATTACTTCGAGAAGCTTCGACAGTTTTCTCAACTCCCAGATCGATTTGACTGATCCATATGCTGGAAATATTCCAGCCCAGGATATAACACTGTCACTCAAGTCCATATGAGTCAATTTTTCTTTATCTTTCACGGAATGATGGTTCTTCCAACCAGCTTCGATTTTTCCCATTGGATTTACAGGTTTTCCGATTGGATCTTCAGGTTTTTGGGCTACATCTCTTACATTTCGTATCTTACCTAGAGGTAATTTTGCAGTATGCCTTATAGCTGGAACCAGATAACCCAAAAAACAACTGCCGGACCAATTCTCAGATAGTCATTTGTATGCTTTTTTCCCACAAACAAAATAAGTTTTCTACTTTGGTACTGATGCGGGTTAATTCTGAATGAAACATTTTCTTGTCTATCACAGACAATTGTTTATGCAAGACAGGATTTCTCTGTACTTCACTTAATGTTGTTTTCATTAAGCTCAAATATGAATCATAATTTGTGTTACAAATAGTGCTTTTATCTTTAGTTTTAATATAGCATTTATAAGATATAGTTATGTTGCAGTTACTCCAACCCACTTGGAGTGTATCATTCTTATAGAAACATACAATTCCCCTCTGTGTAATAGGAAAATACAATGCAATTTTGTCCTGTGATCTTACAGAACCTGTATCAAAAAGTAAATTTTCCCAAGTCTCATTTATCCCCAAGGGGACAGCGGACATCAACAGTCCTCCATATGCTGTTGGTATGGCAGTACAAACCCAGCAATTTGAAATGTTCATAGTCTCTACATATACACTCTTCATAGCTAGGTATGTGTTAAAGTTTGGATGCCAGTCTATAGACAGTTCATCACGTTTCTCACTTGTGTGGTTATATGTAGGAAGAACCACGACAAAAGGAAAGTCATCACAATCATAGTCAATAAATGCATAGTTAGTAAGATGATTAAACAATATCTTCGGGGTTTATCTGTATTTTTACTCATTTCGCTCTTGGCCATCCTGCCTTTGTTGTGTCAGTCACAAAATGTTCATCAAGCTGAAAATTCTTTACCGGTTTACAGTGCATCAGGTGGACCCAGGACGACCTCTCAGCAACTTTTACTGCAGTAGGCGTCGCCAACAGTACCTGGTACGGTCCTTCCCACTTTGGACTCACCCAATTCTTCCTCTTCGTGACCTTCAACCACACCCAGGACCCTGGGGTCAGCACTGCTTCCAACGGTCTGGTCTGTCTTTTATCTGAAAAAGAGTTCAACTGCAAAACAGTTTTATTTGTCAACAGTTTCCTCATGTAATTAGCTAATGAGCTGTCAGCCTCTAGTTCTGCAGGCATGAGAGCTTTCCACTGTGGCACATAATATGCCCTTCCAAATATCACTTCAAAGGGGGTCAAACCCTTTACATTTGGAACTGTTCTCATGCTCAGCAGTGCCAAAGGCAAACAGCAAATCCAATTCTTCTGTGTATCATCTATCAATTTTCTCAACTTGCTTTTTAAAATTCCATTGTATCTTTCCACCAGTCCTGCAGACTGTGGGTGGTAAGCACAATGATTCTTCAAGGAGATCCCAAAGAATCTCCCAAGTTGGTGAATCGTCTGATTCACAAAATGTGTCCCATTGTCACTATAGATTCTTTCCGGTATGCCAAATCTAGGAATTATTTCTTTTATTAGGGCCTTTGCCACTGTTGCTGCATCTGGATTTTTAGTTGGAAAAGCTTCTACCCATTTGGAAAACATGTCTATAATTACTAAACAGTATTTTTTCCCTTCACATTTGTTCAGTTCTATGAAATCCATACAGATAGTATGGAACGGATATGGTGGTATAGGAAAACTCCCTTGCTTGGGTTTAAATGCTCCTTGTGCATGATGTTTGTTACAGACATGGCATGCTGCACAAAATTTTTGTGTAAAGTTTGTGAATCCATATGTTTGGAATATTCGATTTACTAACTGTAACATCCCCCCTGTTGAGACATGGCACTGCCCATGGCTCAACAAAGTTGCATATTTAAATAAATTAGACGGCAATATTGTTTTTTTCTCTTTGGAGATATACAGTCCATTTTCGAGGATTGCACCTCGTTTCTCCCATTTCTGTTTCTCAGCTTTTGTAGTTAATGTCTGCATCGTTTTTAACATTTCTAAATCTAAAATCTCAGAGGGTTGTAATTCCTCGGTTAAAAGTAAAGTTTCTGAGTCTGAGGCTGCTTGCTTTGCAGCTGCATCAGCTTTTGCATTTCCTTTTGAAATTGCATCCTGTTGTTTTGTATGAGCTAAACATTTACAAATAGCTACTTTAGTAGGTAACTGAATGGAATCTAACAAGTTCAAAATAAGTTGCGCATGATTAATCGGTTTGCCAGTAGATGTTATCATTCCCCTATTTTTTCCATTGTTCTGCAAAAGCATGCACTGTAGAGAAAGCATACTGACTATCAGTATATATGTTCACACATTTATCTTTTGCTAGAGTACAAGCCCGTGTTAAGGCTATCAGTTCTGCTGCTTGAGCAGACAGATTATGCTGTAAGGGTTGGGCTTCTAAAATCTCTGTATCTGTGACTACTGCATACCCTACTAGATTTTTCCCTGTAGGACCCTTTCTGCATGAACCGTCCACATAAAATGTCACCTCGGCATCATCCAAGGGCATATCAGTAAGGTCTTGTCTGGGCAAAGTTATTTGCTCAATTTCCTGCAGGTGTGGTGTGCCATCCACAGGAGTTGGAAGTAACGTTGATGGATTTAATGTTGTACAACGTTCAATTACCATATGAGGTTGGCTCAGCAGTATGGTCATACATGAAAGATGTCTAGCAGGAGATAGATATGCTATTTTCTCTTGCAGTAAAATTATCGCGACTGCATGAGGCACTCTCAATGTGAGAGGGTGGAACAACACCACTGAGGCCGAAGCCTGTACTGCCATTGCAGCTGCGACTACTGCTTGCACACAGTGAGGCAATGATCATGCCACTGGATCTAACTGTGATGAATAGTAAGAGATGGGCCGTTGCTTATCTCCATGCTGTTGCATCAAAACTGACGACATGTATCCCTGTATACAAACTACGGTCTGAAAAATCTTTTGTGGTAATTTGGAAGTCCTAAAACTAATGATGAAGCTATCAATTGTTTTAGTCTGCAGAAAGCTGTTTCTGCTTCAGGTGTCCATTGTAATACATCTTGTGCTGCCATTGGTGTTTTATATATTAAATCAGCCAGTGGAGCAGATTCTAAAGCATAGTTTGATATCCAGCTCGACAAAATTAGTCGTTCCCAAGAAGGACATCATTTCCTTCTTGGTTGCTGGTTTGGGTGCCTGTAAAATTGCTGTTTTTCTGTCTTCATCTAATATTCTACCTTCATTGGATATTACATATCCTAGGTATCTAACCTGTTTTCTCCAAAGTTGTAATTTACTTTTGTTTACTTTGTGTCCTTGTGCTGCTAAAAATTTCAATAATGCTATCGTATCCTCCCTGCATTGATGCTGGGTAGGGGCTGCTAGCAAGATGTCATCTACATAAAGTAGAATCTGACTACCTCCTGGTGGAGTAAACCCTGCCAGGTTGCTTGCCATTTCTTGCGCAAATATCGTTGGACTTTCACAATATCCCTGTGGTAGCCGAGTATAGGTATATCTTTTACCCTGAAATGTAAATGCAAACCAATACTGGCTATCAGGATGTATAGGTATTGAAAAGAAAGCATTGCTTATATCTACCACAGTAAAATATTTTTGTTGTGGTTTCAAATCATTCAACAAGGTGTGTGGGTCTGGCACCGTAGGTGCTCTGGGTATTATTGCATTGTTTACAGCTTGTAAATCCTGTACCATCCGCCATTCCCCGTTTGCTTTTTTAATAGGAAATAGAGGGGTGTTACATGGTGAATCAAGAGATTCTACCAGTACTCCTTCCTTGAGTAATGCTGCTATTATAGGCTTAATTCCTTGCTCTGCATCTTTCCTCAAGGGGTATTGTCTTTTTTGTGGTCTAAATGCTGATTTTGGTGTAATAGTTACTGGTCCTGCTGTTTGAATAAGTCCTACATCTGATTTACCTGTTGACCAAAGAATATCTGGTATGTCACACAAGGCTTTTTCTTCTTCTTCTAGTAAGAATGCTAATCAGCTGTCTTCACTAGTTTGTAAGTGTACAGCTGGATGTGTCTGTGTTAGCCAATTCAATTTCTGTTTTTGTATTCCCTGTTCTGATAATTCTAAATCAGTTTGTTTTTCCCATCTTGTTACTTTTTCTCCTAAGTCTGCCCATCTCACATCCTTATTCTTTGTCAGGCTGACATGTGGTAGTCTATTAGATTTGTACAGTGTCATGAATTCCTGAGGTAGTGAACAGCTTACCACACTGTTTCCCTCAGTATCCCAATACAAGGTTCGTAATACTAATCTGTTAGCAGGATTTTTGAACAACTCTTGCTCATATTCTTTATCAGGTCCTGGCATGCTACAGTAGTATAGAGTACAATGTAACAAATGCTGTTGGTCAGTGTCAAGGGAGGGGGCCTTACTGATGGCCACATTCATCAGTTCTTCGGTTACTGCCCCTGGACCAGTTGTAACTAGGTCCTGGCTGTACCAGTAAAATGTTTCACCCTCCGGTCGCACCGCAAAAGTATCTATTTGTCTTTGTGCTTCCATACCCTGCATAGTGGGAACTACCGCTATGCCAAATACCTGCATAAGATCTCTTCCCAGTAAGTTTACTGGACACTTTGCAGAAACTACAATTTTACTTTTCTGAGTCATACCTGAAACAGGGTCAGTTATTGCTATATCATGGGAGAGTGGCTCCCTATATAGCTGTCCATTTGCTGCTTTCACTAATATATAGTCAGGTGATTCGGAATTTTCTGGTAACTTTGAAGGATGTATCAAAGTTCGTGACGCTCCTGAGTCACACAAGAATTTCACTTCCCTTCCTTCCACCAGAAGTGTAACTTCCGGTTTTGTGTCTGCCAAATAGAGCTCCAAGCTCAGTAATGCCAAATCTAAAATTTCACTTTCTTCATCCTCTACATCTGCTTGCACTTCCTCTGTTCCTTCCACTACATTTACGTTTGCCCTTTGTTTGTTTTCCTTCTCTGATGATTTCTGATTTTCATCACTATCATATAGTCAGTCCTCATCACCTTTATTTTCTGTAGTCGCCTTTTTATTTAGCCTGCAATCCCTTGCTAAATGTCCTTTCTTACCGCACTTAAAGCACTCACCTTTCTTTTTTCTTTCTTCAAAATCTTCTGACCTTTTGTCAGATTGTCTATTTCCCCTGGGTATTTTTCTTACCCTTTTACCTGACTGTACTACAAAGACCTCTGCTCCATCTTCAGCTGTGAAGACCTGTGTCTTCTTTTTCTTTTACTATTAAAGTGTCTTTCAGCATGTCTGGCATATTCAAGTAAGGCTTGTAGCCTACTTGTTCGGTGATCTATCATATGCTTTGTAATAAAGCTACTGATAGGTGCAATGCAACCTTTCAAAAACGCATTTTTCAGTTGCTGTTCATACGAGGTATCATGTGTCTGATTTTCAGGAATAGCCATACCACTATGGTTATTGAAACATTCCAATAATCTACCATAGTACCCATCTACAGTTTCATTCTCTTGTTGTATGCATTGGTTAATGCAAGTCCAATCTGCTCTAGGTTTCCATTTTTCAGAAATTCGGTCTGTAAGACCTTTCACTCTGTCGTCTAATTCTGCATCACTATGTGGGAGTGGTTTAAGCTCTACATTTCAAGGATTCCAGGTGCCACAAATCATGTGCCAGTCTGGACCCACAATCTGTCTAACTACCTTTTCTACTTCTTCCCCATTCAAGTGGTAACTTAATCTCATACCTTGCAAATCTTGTAAAAACTTTGTGTAATTAACTTTTGGATGAGGGATTCCCTCTGTAGCTTTCCGAATATCTTCCGGTGTCCATGGTCTATATACTAGAAGAGTTGGGTCCTGCCCTTCCTGTCCTGCCTGAGGATTTGGTACCTCGATTAGTGGACAGATTTCTTCCTCACTCTCTTCTAGTGTTTTTCTCCTTATTTGATATAAGTCTGTGTCCCCAAGTGTTTTACGTGTCCGGGACCTAGTTTCAATAGGATCTCCAACAAATGGTTTTAGTGTTTTTGTAACTTCAGGATAACGTGGAGGTGGACCAGCTTGTCCTCCTGCTTCATATCCTGAAAAAGGCATTGGAGGGGGCGGAGGGGGAGGGGCTGTTTCTATTACTGTATTATTATCCTTTGTCTAAAAATAATGCTTTTGCATTTTTAGTTCTCTGTTCCCTTCGGTTTACTTCCTCAATCCACCTGTGTGCCTGAGGAATGCCTAATCGCTGTTGTTTTTTTGCCTGACCTTCTGCATCAGATTTAAGCTGTTTTAAAAGTTTAACTAATGAAATCTTGTTTGATTTACCGTCAAATCCGTGTTTATTAACCCATTTTGTATAATACCTTACATTATCAGTCCGTTGTAATTGCATATATTTTGCGTCATCAGTTAGGGGCGGATCTCGCGATTTTTTAGTGCACTGATTTCCCATTCTAAAAGAAAATGTTACTTAACCCTTTTCACCACATGGTATTTCAGTTCCTTACACAGTTTATCTAGAATAACTGCCTACCTTATTCTGTTTCCCTGATCTCTGACAAAATATACAGTAATTTCCTTTTGTCCCTGATCTGTATAACAAATCTCTGACAATGACATTTACTGTAACCTAGTCCCTGATCTAAAACAGAAAAAAGGCAAATATCTTCCTACCTGAGCCTCCTGGGTCGACCAGTTTGAGACCGCTCTTCGGCCGCAGATCAGAAAGTGGCCAGCCTCTCAAGACGACAATTCAGTCGGAGGTCTTTCTGTTTCAAGAAGAACCATTTCGGTAACTTCTCCTGTGCAGTATTCAACCACCGATACACTCTGATCTGCAGCTTACCAAGGGAATTCCGGTTCAAGGAGGACCAAACTGTTAAATAAAAACAAATGATAACAACACAGGAGGCTCAGATGCAAAAGTTTACTAGTGTACACCAGGAGGCAAAGAAACATACAAGTACAGAGTTTTGTCTGACATGATGCAGGAAATACAATTTTATATAGTCTTACATTCAAGCTGTGCCCACCTTACTGACGTGGTTAGTCACAGGGCACCTACATCACTATGGTCTACAATATTCTATTCATAAGAAAAAGCTGATGTTATACATTTTAAAAGTTTTCCCATGGGAATAATACAGCCTTGCAAAGCACCTGGTTCGTTATAATGTCTTTCTGTAAATGTTACTCTTTTAAGGTTTCAGGCTTGCTCAAATACAATAGTCAGTTCAGTCTTGTAATATACTTCTTTGTTCTTCTTGCAACTTTACTTTAGCAGCTGTGCCTTATCTTTGATAATATTTTCAAGGCTAATTATCTCAGGGGAAGGAAGAAGAATTTTCAATGCTTTATACATTTAATTTCCTGACCCAGCAGATAATCATTAGTGAAAAACATAAGCTTGCTGAGCTGGCTACTGCCAGGGTCAGAGTTCAAACACACTGCAGCTCCAAAGCTTCAAGCAATTACATGTAAAATCATTCTTATTGCCATATTGTAAATAGAATAAAATGCATTATATACTATTTGCTTTTAAACTAGCACTTTATACATGTTCAAATACATATTTTTCTAACATTAGTCAAAGTCAAAGTAAACTTTATTGTCATACAGATCAACACAGTGGAAAAAATGCATGTCACTGCACAAAATTTCAATACTCGGGCTCGTACCATAAGAATTATAGTTTACAAAAGAGAGGTTAATAATAATTAAAAAATACTGAAATAGAATTCAAAAATAAGATACTAAAAATAAACACAATAAAGTATAAAGTGCAAAGTGAGCTATGTAGATAACAATGACATATTGCACATAAATAATGTTTGTTTACCCATTTATCAGGTTAGGCTATGGGTTTGTTGTTCAGCAGTCTGATAGCACGTGTGAAGAAGCTGTTAGGGAATCTGGATGTTTTGTATCTAATGCTTCTGTAGCGTTTCTTTGTTGGCAGGAGTTTGAACAGTCCATAGGCTGGATGATGTATATCCCTCAGTAGTTTTCAAACTCTGCCATAGCATCTGTTTGAATGTATGTCCTGTAGGGACTGAAGGTTGGAGCCAATGATTTTAGAAAGATTTTAGATTTTAGATTTAGATTTTTAGATTTTAGAAAGATAGAGATGATAAAAACAATGTTTAGTATTAGAAAAGACCAGGATCTATCACTTACTATTGCAAATAATAAACTGAATATACCAACACAGGCAGAAAACTTAAAAGATATGCAGATAAATATAAAAGAAAATTACAAAATAAGCAAATCACTGATGATCCAAAAAAGTTTTATGGAGAAATGGGAAACAAAGCACAATGAATAGAAACAACACCAAAAAGACACCCAGAAGAAATAGACACATTTTAGGAAATATTTATGAAGACACTGTGGAACATAACAAAGATGTTGAATAGACAGAAGAAGTAAAAGAAACAGCAAGAAGTTCAAAGGTACAGGATATGAAACAAGATGAAGTAACGGCCAGAGAGACTGAAACAAAACTAAGAAAAGCACCTAACTGGAAAATGACAGGTCCAGCTACAGTATCAAACTTCTGGCTAGAAGTATTACATTTAGATTTATCCCTGAGTAAGCACTAGTTATATGCACTCCCCGAAAACACACCAGCCTGGTTAACAATTGGACTAATGATACTGCTTCTTAAGAGTGAACCTGCAAGCTATCCTACAAACTATAGACCAATAACTTGCCTTACGACAACTGTATACTGGAATTGATACCAGCAGAGTATATCATCATTTAGAAGAAAACTCAATCATTGCAGTAGAACAAAAGGGAAACAAAAGAAGATTGTATGGAAAAAGGGTTATTTGTTGTTAAATAGAGTCATACTGGAGAATTGTAAAAAGGGGAAGAATCTAAATACGGCATGGATAGACTACAAAAAAGCATTTAACAGCATCCCACGTTCATGGATAAAGGAGTGCTTACAGATGTATCAGATACAGCCTACACTGATCGAGTAAATTACAGTGACCAGGAAACAGTGGCAAACCACTTTGAAGTTAAACCATGATAAAGGACAAATGATTATCCCAGGGATAAAAGTTCACAGGAGGATATTTCAGGGTGACTTTTTATCACCACTGCTCTTTTATCTTACCCTTGACCCATTAAGCTATCTACTTAACAGATTAGGTCATGGCTATAATTTGGTTCACAGAAAACAACAAAGTGTAAAGACCTTTCATCTTTTTATGGATGATTTAAAGCTATTGTTCATCAGATGAAGAGCTAAAAGTACAACAGCAAGTGGTCAAAACTTTTTCAGATGATATAAGACTGTCACTTGTCATTGATAAACGTGCAACAGTAATCTTTAAAGCAGGAAAGCAGCAGTACCAAGAAAATATCCGTCTGGGACAGGAATGTGATATAAAGGAACTTTAGCAGGATGGATTGTACAAATATCTGGGACTTGATGAAAGACAGACAATAAAACATGAACAAATGTGAAGAAAACTCAGGGATATTTTAGAAGATGAAAAATAATACTGAAAAAACCCATGACATTTAGGAACAAAGTCTGAGCTACAAACACATTTTTTCTTCCTGTTCTAACTTACAGTTTTAATGTGATTGACTGGTCCCAAAAGGTATGGGATCAGTTGGACAGGAAAACAAGAATTCTTCATCCTTATCAAATTGATGTTTGTGATGTATGCAATAATGTACTTTTTTACTGTTTGTAAAGTCCTGTATCCAACTTTATATTTTTCATAATCTATAATTATTATTTTTTTCCTTCTAATTGTTTAATGTCTTGTATTTTTCATTCTTCTTTGTCTTTCTTTGTGTGGAGCTTTTCCCTAAATGATTTATAAAATGTCATTGCATACCAATATCATATATTCCCCATTCTAAAGGAGATACATGCCTCTTTGAAACTGATTACATGTATAGATCTACAATCATAGGACTGCATAAATATCTGCTGACCTCACAAGATCCAAACATAGTGTAAATTTTAAAATATGAGGACAATATGTCTAAGATGGCTTCCCTGCTTAGTTTAGCAGAAGCGTATTGGTGTCAAGTGGGAAAGGAAATCAAACCAGAAGTACACAAAAATCTAACAGCAACTGAATGTGCCAAAAAACAAAAGAATATAAGGTGATGGATCAGATGAGAAGGCAAGAAATGTGCAAAAGGCATTAGTATTGTTGTAAGTGCAATAATCTCCTGGAACAACCTTGTGTCGATCAGGATCTGATGCAGGAATGGTGAAAGAGAGGTGAATATGAACCAAATAGATGAAAGGTTAATATTGGAGGCCCAGGATAGTGGACTACATATACATTGGTTTATAAAGGCTATTGGATATTTTGAGAAATTGACAAATGTAGGTTTTGTAAAAGAGTATTGGAAATGGTCGTATATCTTATTACTGGGTATGATGCACTAATGGCAGAGGGTCTATAAAATGAAAGACATAATAATGTGACAAGACTGTTGTACTTGGGATTATGCAAACATTATAATAGTGAAGTAGCTGAGAAGCACTGGAAACATGAGCCAAAAAGCATTATAGAGAATGATAAAGTTTATATCACATAGGATCACCCATTACCAATAGTTCAAAATATAGATGTGAGAAAATCAGATATAGTAGTATTACATGAAAAGAAGACAAAAGTAGCATTGATCATCAAATTTGCTACATCCAGTAATTACAGTGTCTTGTGTACAGAAAGACACAAAATACCAGGATTTTCAGGCAGAAATGAATGCAATGTGGAAGAAGGATACCCAGGCAGTTCCAATAGTATTAGGAGCAATGGGTCTCATAAAAAAGAGTTTACAGTCTTATTTAGATATGTCACTGATACATGTAACTCTGTACAAATTGGAGAAGGAGTCAATTCTGAGCACCTTTTGGGTGCTGGGAAGAGAAGGTTTGGCTAACATCAAAGACTGAAATAATACTAATTTAATGAACTTTAATCATACTTTGACTTAGGAATGGGGTCTATTCCTGCCATGGTATTAGAAACAAAAAAGATCGGGAGAAATTACACCAGAGTGATATGTGTATGTCACATCTTCTGTATCTTTTAACTGTATTCAACTGGTTAATGGTATTAATGATGTCATCACCAATGCTGTTTTTTTCACTACAATAGTTGAAGTTCATCCCTTTTAAACAGCCCCAACCTCCCATGAGATGTTGTCAAGTGTGTGTTTTTAGTATTCTGCACATATATCATGTATGTTGGCCTTATAACCAAGATATATACTCGATGTATGTAGATTCCATGAAACATATATACAGAAGACCTCATGCAAAGGGATTAATCTTTGTAACATTGCAGTAATATATATATATATATATGTCATTGATGATATCCATCAAGTGATGCAGGCATATTGTCCTGATCTCCATCTTTGTATCTTGTAGCACATCAGCTATCTGTATCATGCAGCCCATCCAGTGATCATGATGAAGTTCAAGATGTCTCACCATGGTAGTATGGCCCCTGGTACACAGGACCTTAAGGTGCTTAGAGAGTCCATCCATGAGGACAGTGATGCTGCTGAAGCTGTAGTCTCGGATGTAGAAGTCAACTTTACTAGCCATTCGGAGGATGCTTACACAGTGGATGTTGAACAGGGTATGGCTGTTGACCAAAAGACCACACTACTGATGGCAGTTCCAAACAACATCCAGAAACAGGGCATCACGGTAGACATAGACGAGCAGATGTTGTGCATGGCCAGGTGTTAGAGGATGTCCTCCTTCTGCTGCAAGTGAATGAATGATCAAAGCAATGGCATCGGTCAGATGTCTGTGCACTTGCCGGTAAAACACATCTTGTGACACACCAACTACATGTCATGTATGAAGGATAACAACACAGGCAAAGTAAAATTATGGCTGCATTGGCTGCTCAGAATGAGAACCTGCTTGCTGTGGCACCATTGTTCAAAACCTTGACCTCTATGATACTGTAGCAATGTCATACTACTGGTAGGATTCTGTGCTCCCTGACTGTGCTCAGCAGATTGCAATATGGGAGAGGCAGACCACCTGTCCACAGAGCCAGCATTGGCTATTGAGAATCACTGTCTGTAATAATACAATCTGCACAGAGTTCTACTGCTGGCCCATTTGCTATGCTCCCACCAGTCACAAGGCCTTTAACTCACAGTCACACTCCTTCACTTCAGCATGGTGTTGTCACCCCATCAATCTCCTCTGTGGAGCAACCAGGGCAATATGTGTCTATACATGGTAGGGGCAGAGGAGACCATGGTGTGAAACATCAGTGAGGCCCCCCTAGACTGTATTAGAGTGTCTCCAACAGTGTAGTACACATAGCTGCCTCATATTATTGACTTACCACTTTACTGTGGTATGTGTCTTCTGACATTACAATTTCTGCCTTATGTCCTGCGCTTTTTTCATATCATTATATTGTAAAGATAGGAATGTGTAGCACTGATGTGTGTCCCTTACTGTTTTCCACACAGTGATGTCTTTGTGTGTATGCATATCTGTGTCAGTTGTGCCCTGAAGGTATGACCCCTGTTTTGCATATGTTCATGTTGGAATACGTTACAATTGTGTTATGTGTTGTGCTCAGTTTGTACATCTAGTGGGTAATTGCCATTAGATGCAATCTGCGTTGCTGTGGTGGGGCAACACCTGAACATTAATGTTTAATCTGTGTACTCATATACATATGGCTTGTCATGACTCAAAGATGTGGGTCAGATGCTGCCATGTTGCTTTGGTCTGCCCTTGTGGTCACACCCTACATTGCCTATGCCTGTGTCTTTTTGTCTGCTATGACCTCCTGCTGAAGAAACAAAAACCAACTGAAGAAAAACAAGTAAAGAGTGACAATACCTCACCAAACCAAAAGCCAAAAAGGCACAAAAAATTTGCAAGATAAAAGAACTTGATAATTTATTTGTAAAAATAATAAAATAACCACATGAGCGCTTCCGTTTAACAAATGTAAACTTCACCGGACAAATTAATAAAATCAATCTGCAATTTAAATAGTACACTCTACTTTCTGATTGGATGAAACTACAGACAACATCCCAAGAAAATTAACCCCTCATGTCCCATAATAAATTGAAGTTCTCTGAATATATATATATATATATATATATATATATATATATATATATATATATAAATTCTAAACATTTGTAATTGTGCCAAACTGTTATACATAATTCATAAACCTTAAATAATGTGTAAATGAATAAATAAATAAATAAATGCATACATGCTGTTCTTAATGCATCTAGGATATACAGAATACACTTCTTATAAATGTTGCAAAAAAAAAAAATATATATATATATCTATATATATATATATATATATACACACATATATACATATATATATATACACACACACACATATATATATATACACATGTGTATATATATATATATATATACATATATATATGTGTGTGTGTGTGTATATATATATATATATATATATATATATATATATATATATACATTCATTCATACATATCCCTACAGAGGAAATGATTTCATACTATTTATTATCCTGCTCCTTCTCTGATACCTGTGGGATGTCCTCTTCAGACATTTGGGTTTCTTTAGGTATTTCACCCACACTGCAGATGTAAGACTTTCATATGCTCTAGTTAGCATGTTGTGCAGCATGGTGCACAATGTTATCATATGTGTTGCCTTTTTAGCTGTGTATTGCAGTGCACCCCTAAAGATCTGAACCTAGCTTTCATTACAATGAACACATGCTTTATGATGTTTCTGGTTATTGCATATGCTTTATTGTAGGCCTCCTGTGCAGGAATGGATGGTTCATAGTATGCTGTATTAACAACAGGTCAATCAGATAACCACAGCCACCTATTGTGGGGAGTGAAAACACATGGAGTGAAGATTGGTATCGTTGTGTGGGTTCTTCTTAGCTGATATCCTAGCTGTGCTCCTGTAATTACCTAATAGTTGTCCCTGAAGTATTTCACCTTGCTGGAATGCAGCCCTCATTCCACTTTCTGTCTATATGTTGAACACTTCCAGGGTATCCTGCCATGATGGTTGTCATTCAGCGATCTGCTGCACACACAGTCCAGCAGTTGTTGGATGGCTGGATGGCCCAACCTTTCTGTTTTTGTGTCTGTCTGCTTTAGGATGTACTGGTGTCTTGATAGTTATGTGTGAGCAATCTATTGTAATAAGTACATGGGGGATGTTTGTGATGCTGTAAAACTGGTGTATTACAGTTCTACACTCCATGGGGGTGGATGGGAAGTATATGTACTCATTCACATTGCTGGACTTTGCTTCCAGAAATTTTGCTAGGATACAGCTGGCAGCTGTCTGCAGCACTCCCACAACATCCCCTATATGTCTATGGAATATTCTGGATGCAAGTGCACAAAGACTGAGATACATTTTGGTTTCAAGGGGTGGTGAAGTTTTCTCACAAGGTACACACAGATGTGGGGCACACATGTTGCAGGCAGCCTAACTGAATGGTCTGTCTAGGCTGTACCTGTCGATTATTTGTTGCTCTGATAACTGGTTTAGTTGCAGCCTTGCTCTGACTCTAGCTGGCTGCCTTCCAGGGTGCACAGTCACATCCTCATTTATGACTTGCATCACTGCAGCCTGTTGCAGTTATTAACTACAGGTTTTTTTTTTTTTTTTTAATTTTCTTGCTATGGAATTTGGCAAACTCTGTGGTATTAGCTTTTATTTGTTGATGTCTGGAAAGCATATGCCGAGAATTTCAGAAACAGAGTTGGTGCGATAATTTGTCACATTTAAGTTGCACTGTGTGCAGGCAATCCCCCGGATTTACTAAACTTCCATGCAGGATTAGCTTAGTCCTGTACAGAAGTGCCCGTTTAGGAGCAGGACAGCAGCACGCCATTCATATTAATAAGGCATGCTGCCTGAGATCCTAGGCTTACACAGGGAGTGTAAGAGTGCAGGGGGCGTGCCTGAGAGCAGAGCTGTCAGAATAAACATGCCCCTGCAATGTATAACAGCAGAAAGGGGTAAGAAATGCGCGAGACCACTCATAGGTGTCTGCATATCCCCACCAACAGTCCCTCATCTGTACAACAGCAACAGTACATACAAATAAAATGAAAAAAACACTGTTATATTTTTTCTAAAAATCCGATTAAAGCTAATTGTAGGTGCGTGGGTGTGCCCATCGCTTAGCTACAGTTAAAGAAGCTTAAAAGGCTGAAGAGGATAACAAGGGAGATATATGCAATGAAGCAGCATAGCAAAAGTGTAGTGGGCAGAGCATTTGCCTTATGAGCAGGTATTCTCGGTTTGAGTCCCACTTCAGCATATTCCATTTTACATGGCAAAGCACGTTATGACCACATATATTTATAAACTCGAGTACTGCAGGAAATGCACATGTGAAGTGTCAGTGTCATAATGAATAAGGCAATAGTAAGCAGGTTTTAGCACAAATAAGCAGTAATAAGCACCCTCCGGTACAGCTCTTTTGAGTGTGTGCCTTTAACTCCCAGTGGGTGTGGCTTAAGCCTTTAAAAAATGAAGTTATCACCTTAAAGTTCTAGACAATACTCATTGAGAGAGGTCAAAATCAATACAGTTGTGTTTGCCTTCACATATACTTCAAGACAAAATATCTTGGTAGCCTGTAAGTAACAAGGTTTTGGAATTATTAATCCAAATATGGACAATCAGTATGAGACATCTAGAGGAGCAGAAGACACCTGGAGGAGCACTCAGCTGTAATTTAAGCACTAGTAAATGGGTTTAAGTCCATTTGTGCGGGGGTAAACAATGCCTACACTGGCTAAGCAATTTTAAAGCTAACTCAATGTAAGCAGATGTAATGGCAGGTTAGCAGTCCTTACTGTCGTGCAAATCCACTTACAAGTGCTCAAAAGTGCCTTAATCACTGTATCCAATGGCCCTTGTTCTGCCCATCAACAACTATGCTGGTGTCGAACCTAGGACCCTATACACCATAGTCCCAGTAACTATCCACCAAGTCATCACAGAAAATACAGAAGAATGAGGTAGTAGTAAACATGTCCTCACCATAGTATAACCAAACTGAACCTGGGAAAGGCATCAGTATACAGTCATATATGCCATAACCAACTACATAACATAAATATGTGAACTGGAGTACAGCAGTAAGCCCAGAAGTGAGGTGTAATTGTAATAGAGTGCCGAAGTCCCCAATATAACATAAGGACCCCACAGAGTGCACGTACATATCAATCAGGGATACTAGGCATACATATAAGGTGTAATGAATAATAACACAATGCCAAAAAGGCATTATAATAAATGTATAATGTAGGCAATGCTAAGCATTGCACAGGGTGGCTTAAGAGGTGTGAGCAATGTGTAGACCAGCTAACTCTTTGTGGCCAGTGGTATACCACTTTAAACAATGGCAACCTTAGGTAAGCAGGTTTGCCCATAGTTTAACCTTTTTAAAACCAGCCAATCACAGAATAGTGCGGGAAATTGGCCCTACTTAAACGCAAGAGATGGGAATAGAGCTCATAACTGGTTGTAGCTTCCCCTTGCAGGCACTATGCCCGTAAGGGGAGAAGCAGTGCGCTTCCGGGTGCAGTGCTGGTGCAACCAGGAGTCCAAGGTCATGGCAGGACTCCTAGTTAAAGACCATGCACAGAGACTGCTGCAGGGCCAATATGATGGCTCCCAATATAAGACGAAGGCCTGGAACCATCTTGCCCGCAACCTCACCAGTGCCATTGGCATATCCTAAACTGGTGAGCAGGTCAGGTGCCACTATGCTGACCTGAAGCGGCAAAAGGGGACCTCTTGGAGGAGTGGCTCCAAGAGGGTAGAGCATCAGGGGATCTCCTAGCCATGTGTAAGCATCACACTAGTATGTGTGTAATATGTGCCAGCTCAGGAATATCATGGATAGGTATGGCTAACTATTCCTCTCATGTCCCCCACAGCTGCAATAGAGCAGGCCACGAACCAGGAGGCCCACATCTGCCACCTGGTGTGGTTGCAACATGAGGCAGGTCAGTAATATTCATGATTTTACTGTCATAGCAAATAAAAATAAAAGTAGTAGTAAATTAATTGCTAGTATAAAACCTGTATTGTTCAAGGCAAGTACTGCATATACTAGAGAATATGGCATGAAGAGTCTCATATTGTTTGAATGGCAATAAAAGTGTATTGTCCTGACAAAATAGGTCTAACTGCTGGACTGCATGTGTATATTATGGTATCATATGGTAATGTAGATTTGCAATCATGTAATAGTACTGTAGTATTAATCACTGTTACCCACACCATGCAACATAAATTGAATGTGTAGGAATGCCTGTATATGACAGGTGTAATCCCCAGAGGCCATTTAGTACAACTGAGAGACACATAAACAGTAAACAGGGAAAATGCAAACAACAAAAAACGAAAAGCACATGCAACTGAGATGTTAACTGTTATTTTTTAGCACACACAGCCACGGTTCGAATCCTGCCAGTGGTAGTAGTCTGCATACAGAATCATACCCCATAACTGTACAGATATGTCCAGAATGTCTATTAAAGTGACCCATATCTAATGACTATCAACCTCTCCCCCTGGGAAATCAGTGAGATGATCCCAGATGTATAGGCAGCAAACAGGATACAACTGATTGACACACATCTATGACAACAAACCTAACACACTAGCAACTTCCCAATGTCTTATGTGACTAAGAAGCCACTTATGTCCCATTTACACTCCAACTTGTTAAGCTGTGGTCAGAGTGTGTACATTAACAGAGTGAAATGTATGTGCATAATAGTAATGTGGAACCTGGAACTGTGTGTGGGAACATTCAGGTAGTGCTAATAAACATTCCTCCCACATGTCTGTCAGATACCAACACTGTGCCCAGAAATACAAGAATGATATGCAGTTGCTCTGAATAATGAGGTATTACACATCACTGTCACCCACACTGTCCTACAACATATAACTGTCTAGGAATTCTGTATAAGAGTGTTGTAATACAAGGTCAAAATGCATAAGCACAGGGGATTAATAAGACAGAAAGCAGATTGGAGATATACAGCAATATCAATATAGCAGACACAACTGTGATGGGCAGTGTTTAAGTTGTAGCAGACACAGCCATGATCTGAATCCTGGGAGTGGAGTTAGACTGCATTCAGATTCATACCCCACAACTGTACACGTGGCCAGAATGTCCAGTATATGTGTCCATATCTGCTGCCTGTCCCCCTGGTAAGTCTGTGGGATGATCACAGATGTGTAGCCAGCAAACAGGGAATACAAGTGATTGTCAACCATTATGAGAACACACCTGTCACTGTAGCAACCCCCAAAACTGTTAGGAGAGTAATATTTCAAGTATGGCCTATCTACACTCCCATGTTGTCAAGCTGTTACCAGAGTGTGTACAGTAAAAGAGTGAGAAGTATGTGCATAACACTAATGTGTAATCTGGAACCTTGTGTGGCAACAGTCAGGTAGTGCTAACAAACATTGCTCCCACAGGTACGTTGGATATGAACACTGTGCTGAGAAATACAGACCAATATAACTTGCACTGGTACTGTCCATCCTGGTATTGTAGGGGATTGTGAGTGTTGCAGTTTCTCTGAATAATAAAGTATCACTGGTCACGGTCACCTACACTGTGCTATATAATATAACTGTGTAGGAAAGCATGTATATGTGTGTATCAGGTCACTAATGGTGGAAGAGGGCAATATTCTAGATATGTCCGGGCATGCCAGCATGTGGTCAACGCATGGCCAGAGTCTGTGCAGAAAGAGATGGATATCATAGCGCAAAACATCAACCCGGAAACTGGGCATATGTGTACAAACAGTCATTGTTAACAAACATTCCCTCCACAGGTATACCAGGTAAGAGGTGTATACTGCAGGTAAAACCGGCTCATGTGTAATGATGTTGACAGCCATGTCAGTGTCCACTATAGGTCTATAGGGTAGTGTAGTAGTACGTGTAACGTACAGATAACAGCACTGACTAGGAAAGTAATGTGGAGAACAGGAATATACTACTTGTTAATTGACATCTTTCTCACCCTCCCCACCTTATCTCCAACAATAATCACCATACTCACCCCAACTGGTATGTATTGACTCTGATAATGTGCAATTGTATGATATATATTTTAATGGTTCCCATGCATGTGCCATATTGAATTATTCCAACATTGCTGGCATGGTGCCATCAATGTACCTGCATGCTGTTGTTATTACCACTGTGGTCCCATATATGCATTTGTAATATTTGCTATACAACTGTCTATATCTGGTGTCTGGGTTAATGGGAATATCTGTGCAGATACCTGTTGACTCTTACTAACCCATATATGATATTCAAATCTAAACACTATAGCACGCTTGAGAAGGTCGGTCCTAGTGGGCCCACCTGTCCCACCTCACCTGGCCGAGGCACCAGGCACCAGCATGTCTGGGGCTCAACCCTGCACCTCCCTGTCTGTAGGTCCTGCACCACCTTTGGGTGGAACTGCCTCAAGGGATGGTGATCACCACCCCTGAGAGTGGGCATGGACAGGCACCCGTAACCCCTCACCAGGTAGGGTTCGTGGTGTGTAGAGCGATCGACGAGCAGGTCAGTGATCTTCTACACCAGCTTGAGGGCCGCATCTCATGATTAGAGAGTCAGCCTGGCTTTGCAGATCAGCCTCCAGCACACCCACTTTCGGGGCTGGGAAGGTGCAGTGGTGACTGCCCATGGGTGAGGACCTCAGTCCCACTGTTACTACTTGGGGTCTTGTGGGCTTCCGATATTCCAACACCCCTCCCCATCAAGGTGTTTACCCCCACATGTGTCATATACCACCCCTGTATGCATCTTGTGTGTCTTGTCTGTGAAACTACCCAACCTACCTTCCCAAATATACCTACTACCACTCCCCAACATCCCACTCTCACCTGAAAAAAAGGCAACCTGTTCCCACAAAACAAATCTTGCCCCATTCATAGCTGTCCATTTCGCACAGGTGTACACTGGACACATGTAATCCAGTCTAATTGGCATCACAGATTATTATTGTTGTCCTCACCCCTCTCCCAGGGTTTGAATGTCCAAATCTACCTCCAAATTCAGTGTATATGCACAGCTGTTGCTGAAGAAGAAATGGGCAGGTATGGACCTTCCATACACCCTTCCTACACATTCCTAGCTATTTTCCCTACTGTCTTTCCCTCTTGTGCCCCTTTTTTTACCGTTTTCCTATCAACCCGTTTTTCTTTACTTTTAGAGATATCACAGAGGTAAGAGGGAGTCAGCACTTTTAAGCAGCAGTAAGCAGGATTTAGCCTGTTTGCATGGGGGTAAGCAATGCCTATACAGGTTAAGCAATTTAGAAGCTAACTGAGTATACGAAACTGTAACCGGAAGTTAGCAGTGCTTACCTTTGAACAAACATGCACAAACCCGCTTACAACTGCTTTAAAGTGCCTTAATCACTCTGTATCCAACAGACAGTGTTCTACCCAGCAACAAAATAAGCAGCCTCTGCAAGGCTTAAACCGAGAGCCCTGCACAACATAGACAAAATGAGTTACCACTAAGCCATCCCAGATATACATAAAGCTGATGTTTTCAGAAACATAACATTCAGCCCAGTCATGCAACAGTACAGAGAATGTATACCAACATCTAGATGTATGTGTGTGTGTAAATATATTAATATCTAAACGGATACAACATATTAATATATATATATATATATATATATATGTATATATTTAGAAATATATACATATATATAAATATATATGAACATATATACATGCAAATGCCTACATCAACATATATGTCTACACCTATAGGTCTACATATACACAAAAAGTTACATAAATGTGCGTAGATATATATATATATATATATATATATATATATATGTAGGTATATATGGACATAGTTATATATATATGTAAGCAGATATATATAGGTTTATATGGCCACACATTTGTAGATAGTAAAAACAAATATGTCCACATGCACCATTAATGGGGATGAGAGGCCCCAAACATTATACGTCTTGTATGAATAGGCATACCCCCCCCCCACAGCCAAACATGTCCGCCCTGCAGTACACTACCAAGTGTTACAGATCACATAACTAGGACCTGACATGACATGGGCACAAGATATTAACAGTACTACAACCCTCCTGTATGATGTCAGGGCTGGTATTGGTAACACATCATGCAGTACAGTCTGGCACCCATAGGAAATCTAAAATGTGGAAGCTATCAACAGCCCCAGGATACATATACACAGACACATGTATGCAGATACACACACACACATATATATATATATATATATATATATATATATATATATATATACACACACAAGGTGCACACAATATGGAACAGCCACTATGCCTACAGTTCACACCTGAACAGCTGGACACTCTATGGGCCACCCATACAAATGACAATCATTGCCTGCAACATATACCCACAGAGAGGTCATAGGAAGAAACACCACACACAGGTTTGCAGAAATGGAAACCTTTATTTGTGTACTATTACAGTTCTATATGTCATGTCATAGCTGTTCAGACACTGACATCCATATAAACAGATTAGAAAATAAATATAAATAAATGGGCCATCCACTTCAAGGTAAAATTTAATTTTAACAAAATTGTGAAAATTAAATTTTGCCTTGAAGTGGATGGCCTGTTTATTTATATTTATTTTCTAACCAGTTATCTAGTTTTTCATTTTGGTATAGTTTATCCATATAAACAGAGTAATGCAACTGTGAAACCATTATACTAATACAGTAGTCTGGAAAGGTTCACAACTGCTGCTGACCAGGCCAAGCCCTTCAAATTGTACAATAGTAAAGACAGACTGGGCAATAGGATACCAAACAATCAACAGTATGTAATGCAGGTGTATAGTTCAGCAGCCTCTGTCTACACTCTGTAAAAAATCACTAGGTGGTAAAGACTTCAGTTGACCAAATGGGTTGTAGCTGGTACCTAACAAGGCATAACTGACACCATCACAAGCACACTGACAAACAGAACAGTCTGTATGGCAGGAAGCTGTAGGCCTGCATTAACTCAATTTATGTGAGTAATGTAAATATAGGTGAAGTATACGGTACTGTACATCCAGATACCTTAAGGCAGGTCACCACTGATACCCTCACATTTTGTAACAGCCTAGGTCATGTATGGTGCATCCCCGCCCAGACTCAATAATACAGAGTGATATACCACTGTTACATACATTGACCTCTGTAGTGCATAAGGGCACACATGTATTGTGTAGGTGAAGCCCACACATATATGACTCCAGCCCCACCATATGTGTGGGGGATACAACAGCAGTGGACTGATGCAGCAATGGCAGTGTGATATGCACACAGCCCACTACAGAACAACTCCTGACAGCATGTCGTATGTGCAAAGCTTGGTATGTAGGTGGAGGACAGAGGCTGGAAAACAGGTCCATATGTGGAAAATTGTTGCCATACACTAAGCAAGTCACTGGTGTTACAGGATAGTCTGCAACATACCCTTAGCCAGGGAAATGAGGTTAGAAACATAAATGGATGTAGCCATGTACTGATAGCACACAACACACACACTGCCAGTGAAATATCTGACACAGGACCTATGTGGTGGACAGACAAAACATGATAGGCACACCTCTGGCCACCAAGAGGATAGACCCACAGTTGAGAGCTATGCAGACAGACTGCATTCCAAGGTAAACTAGTATGTATACACACACCCTGTAACACTAGTACTATACAAAGCATAACACAACTCTACTCACACTCTCAAAAGCAAAAGCAAAAGCGGAACAAATAAATACAGCTCAGCAATCTAACAGCAGAAAGCATACGCATTTGGCAGCTGCTATTCATAAATGCATCATTCCTACAACAGGTATATGAAGTATATGTACATGTATTATAATGTAGTACCAGGTCCATCATAATGGGATAGATGATGTGGAATGAGTTATATGTACCATCAGGTGTTGTTGTGATGATGTTCAACTGAACAACTGCTATGGACAATAGTGTTTTTCCCTGTGGGTAGTGGGCCATAGATGTTAACTGTGCAGGTCAGCACTGACAGACAACATGTATGCCATCATAGTGTGTGTTGTGTAATGGGAAGTATGTATATTATGTGGCCAATAGCTGGTGGTGGAATTAATTCCATTATGATGAACATGTGGGAACCACAGCCCACCACTGGCGGGATACTCAGGTGAATCTGTAATGTAGCATGCATGAATGCCATAGGTTTGTAATAGGGTTACCTACAAACAGGTCCCACATATACCACACTAATGTCAGGCCATGTCCATATGTGGCACCTATCTGTGTTGCAGCAAGGCAGAACAGTGCAGCTGTGCAGGAAGGTGTTGTGAGATTGTGGAGCTGATGTCTGAATGTACCCCACATATAGGCATGCATATGTGTACATATGTCACATATATAATATAGAAGGATACATGTGTATCAGCATGTATGTCCAGAAATATACATATACCCATGTGTAGACATATATCTGTGCACATATATATGACATCACATATATCTACACATATATAGATATATACCTATATGCACATGTCTACATATGTACAAACACACACACAAACATATATGTATGTAAATACATATCCCCTATATCACTATCACAGTGATGTGTGCTATGTATGAGGCAGCAGCACACATAGCAATACACACAGATATCTACAGCTGGCAGTGTGTGCACCATAGACAGGTATGTCACATGTTAGTCCCTTCTTAGCACCACATTGCCCCCCATCTGTGAAATATGCAATGGGAATATGGGGAAGTATGGCAGATACACATGTGGAGGTGGTCAGGATTAGTAGATATAGAGGACAGTCTACAGGGGTGATATGTGACACATGTGGTGGGTAAACACCATGGATGGTGTATGTGGTCTGTGATGTGGCTGCCCCATGTTCCCCAATATGGGCACAATAGGAACAAGCCTCTCATCAACTGTCACTCACAACAGCAATCCACATCCTGAAGATGACTGGTCTGTAGGCTGAGCAGGAGGAGCATGTTGGCCATGTGAATGTGTAATGGGTGCCTCAGATGGATGTAGCACATTCCTCGTGTGTCTGTGGAGCCCGGTATGGAACAAAATCTAGACCTGAACTCAGTGGACAGGAACATGTTGGTGTGTGCCCTGAGGGAAGGACCAACATCCCCTGGGTGGTTCCACCTGATGGTATTTTTGTAACAGTACATGAGGAGGCCCCAAGTTGGCACACACATTTGATGTGGCCAGGTATCATGGTCAGATGGGTGTGGAAAGGTGGATCACTAGCCAATAGAACATATACATGTTATTGTGCCACTGTTATAGAACATTTGTTGGTAGTAATAGTCTACACAATCCAGGTACATGTCCAACAGCATGCATAGATCTCCCCAATAACACAGACTGTCAGATGTACAGCAATCTCAGAGCAGCCATACCACTGGCATAAATGTAACCATAGTCACCCCGACAATGGCATGCAAGTGAATAGTCTGTAACAGGCCAGCAATGATAGTGTCCACACACAGGACATGGCTACAATCACATAGCAGAAGGTATGGTACATTACACAATCTGTCCAAACAGTAGTTAAGCTGTAGCCATACCTAATGAGTTGTATGTACAGTCTGCTGAAGCTGATATGGTGGGAGGGTGACAGAGATGTGTATTACGAACTGTGGTAACCTTGCCATATGAGTTGCTCAGGCCTATTTCCATCTTTATGTCTTTCAGGCAAGATGTCACACAGCAGGTTACCTGTGTATTCAGAGGATGAAAATGAGGCCATCATCAACCACCTGGTACAGCACTACCAGATTCTCTTTGGTAGGACAGCCCATGACCAGCAGGAGTGGACTGCCCTGTAGAACGTTCTCGTCCACAGGGTCACTGATGTCGGCCTGCATAACCTCAGTTATGAGCAGGTCCGGCATCATTGCAGCAACCTGCTTTGCAATGCGCATCGGGTGCTGCTGCAATCTGGGGGGATCACCTCACCAAAGGGGGTGCCATGCCATCCATCCCCCCTGACATGTGTGGAGGAGCTCCTGGCCACTCTTGTGGCACCTGCCTGTCAGGAACACCAACAACCATTGGCCCCTTTGTGGAGGTGGGTGTTACCCACACACCAGCTAAGGAGCATGCAGATAGGGACACAGGTGACATCAGTAGACCACTGTTGTGTAAATATCCACAGGGCACAGGTACCTCATGCATATCTGACATGTCATAGATATATTGTGTTGCTGCATTGTAGTGATAAACAGATGTCCAGATGTGGTAGTATTGTGGGAATTTCCCGTTGATGTATGATAGCACTGCACCCAGCCTGTAGCACTGCCACAGGTGTGGCCACTGACATTGCATCTCTCACCCTCTTATGTAGGTCCCTCCAGGGTAACAACAATGCAGCAGCCTGTAGCTGGTGAGTATGTCTTATGTAGATGCATGCCAACACACCCGACATGTAATGGTGATGGTATATTCCATGCACACATCTAACACACCTACCCTGAATGCATGCTGTATATGTGCATGTATTGTTGCTGTGAAATGCACGGCCTCACAGGGCCGACCATGATGGGGTATTGAAAAGGTATGTCACACACGTGCATGACAACTAATATCTTATCATTGCAGAATGTGTCCACAGGGAGTAACATACTGTTGGTAGACATGGCCTACAGTAGTGACATGTTCTGAACAACACCCATTTACAGTGCAACACCAGTGTTTATACCTGTAGGACAATGCCATCTGCTGCAGAGATACACTATGGCATAAGGCATTACAGTAGTCCACATTATCAGCTGGGTCCAGGCTGCAACATGTGGTGTTCAGTGTATGGGACACTGCAAGGTGACACAAATGTGTAGGGCTTACCTGTCATGCATCTGCATAACGGTTCAGGGAGGGGTGGGTCTCAACAAGACACACCAGTGCACTGCAACAAGGATCCTAAGGATGGTAGGAATGTCTCTATCTGCATATAGTCAGGTTCAGGACCTGTGGCAGCCGTAACCCTACCTACACTGCAATAGTGATGGCATTGTGTGAACACCATGGGATGTGCACATGAGTAGACCTTGCAATCATGCAGAATAGGGGGACATGTGTAGGGTAGACTGAACATACACTGGCAATTGCAGAAGGCCCATGCTGGTATACCCGGGCCATGAGCAGTGACTGCTGTAGTACATATAAGAGGTGTGATAAACCGTCATGATAAGGGTGTGCACACATATGCCCACATGGTGTGTATGCATTGTGGTCAGCAGCCACACACCTAACACAATCTATAGACACTGCATGTGAAATTGCAGGACATATGTTACATACCGGGCTTGTGTACTGCTAAGATATGCGGTGCTGTGGTCCCATGGCAGATCAAGGATGTGTGTGTAAAATCAATAAGGGTGTGTACACCACCCATAGCCACGGTATGCTTTGATGGTTGTCAGTGTAAACATTTTGGCAGTGGTCATACATGGTCTGTTGAAGTTGACAGCTGTAAATCAGGCATCAGGCATTCACCAATGACAACAGTCCACATATCATCCCAGGTATGTGTTGCTGAAACACGTAGGGGCTGTGAGAAGTAAAGCTGACATAACTGATACAGTATTACACATTCCACAATGGGTTGTACACCTATGAGTTGTGGTGCACAGTACATGACAGGGTGAATAACAGGTGAACAGCAATACTGTGTACATGGGTGCAGTGGTATCCAGGGGAAAGGGCATCACCTAGTCACAGCACATGCATCACACACATGAATACTTTTGCTAGCATGGATTTACTATAGATGAACTGCATGCTGTTCTGTATCACATGTTCTGCATGTTGGCAGATGGGTAATAGAAGGACTGTGTGTATGATCATTGTGTAACCTCACCTGTATGTGTGTGTGTGTGCATCCTGGTGGTTAGTTAGTTTACCTGCAGGGTCACTCTGTGAAGTGGTGGGAGGTAGATGCATGTATGATGCGTGTGTGCATGTGTGTGTTTGTGTGTGTGGCCATGTATGCACATGTGTGATTGTGGGGTGTTCATATGGCTGTACCCCCCTTTGGGACCGTGCAGTACATGGACATGGACTGCCACATTACACACCAGGAATACCTGTCATGTAATCACAGGACAGCAAATAGTATATTATGGTCTGTAGCATGGAAAAGGCATCCAGAGGGAAGGTAGAATCCAAGTACACACTTAATATTGCAATCAGCAGAGAGGTCACCTACTCCCCATGTATGCAGCTCTACAGATTCATTGGGGGAAGTAATAGTCAACACCAGGGAGTGTATCCAAATATTACAGCTGACACATGATGGGCTGACAGAGCAGTATATCTGGCATGTACTGAACATTAAATATACATGACACACCAGTGGGAGCTATTATGGATACAACATAGTAGCCCACACATATAGGGGCCATGCACATCTTTCCGGCCATACAGAGGGTGCATACCGAATACCAGCAGTGAGGCCATGTAAATCCACTACACACAGGTCAGGCAGGTAAAGTAGCAACAGGCCTTGTGTTGTGGCTGCTTGTGTGGTCATTTAGAGGACTGTGATGTTAATGACTGGTATCAATGTGTGTATGTTAACAAGTGTGATGCAGGATGGGATAACACATGGACATATATGTGGGACTGTCTGTAAAGCCATGGACAAGTAGGTATTACAGAGATTTGTGTGTGTGTGTGTGTGTGTGTGTGTGTGTGTGTGTGTGTGTGTGTGTGTGTGTGTGTGTGTACTGTTAGGCAATGCTGTACAGATTTTAAAGTGCGTTTATTGTTTTCTACCGCAGGTGGCGAGGTGGGTCAGGGTCCCTCCTGCATGCAGTCTGATGTAGGTGTCCATACAGACACAGATGATGATGATAATAATGTTGAGGCACAGGTGGGGTTGTCAGGGGCCAAAACTCTGCCAACATTTGGCATCCCCCGTTTTAGCCACCCCACCCCCGTACACAGTTACAGTGCGTATACACACCCCATCACCAGGGTCCATAGCAGAGGGACAGGTGGCATTCAGTGGCAGTGCACAGGAAAATGTGGTAACCATGCCTACTGTGTCTGGTTGCAGCAGGAATAGCCGGATGTCCGGTAGGCTGCCACATAAGTGGATGTTCCAGGCTGCTCTTGGTAGGGTCGCTGGACATCATGCCCCTGGCAGAGGCGACACAGATGCAACCAGCAGAAGCATGTTTCATGCTGTAATGGTGGTGCAGGCCATACTGAGCATTACACCAGACAAGGGCTTAGGCTGCAGAAGGCTGTTCTCGCATCTGTAAGCGACAACCTCTGTGAAATGTCGGGTGCCATCCGTGCTTCTACTGAACAAGCGGATAGATGTCATGATGAAATGATGGCCCTCATCTTCCATGGTGTGTCGGTGCTTCAACATGTGGTGGAGATGAGGTGATGCCCATGTGGACATGGGCCAGCAACACCAACAGCTGGCAGTCAATATGGGTGTGCTGGGACACCAAGGGGCTCCTTTAGTAGAAGTAGCAGCCCCAGCAGTGCGGGGGGTCTGCTCTCCACACCACACCACAGCAGGCCACGTGCACATGATCCTGGCCAGTCTCAGGAGGGACCTGGTACCAGTGGACAAATGTCATCAGCAGTTGAGAGTAGCACATCGACACCTGTACCCGGCTGTGCCTGTGAAATCCCTGGCAGGCACAGTCCATGTGTCCGTGTCCGGAGGCAGTGAACTACTCACCCTGCCAGGTATGGTCTGCAGCTGTCCATAAACACCTGTGTAGGGCAGCCACATGGCAGAACTGTGTGCTTGCATACCCGCACACTATGCAAACACACCTAGGGCAACCTCATACCTACACACATCACATCACCTCTGCCAGCTCCCCAGAGTACACCAATCACCCACACACATGGTGTCAAATTTATGGCCCACCCTCGGCCTCTGGGAAACCAACACCACACCCTGTGCATATGATGATACCTGTGCCCCATCCCTGTCATCCATACCATCTATGCAGGGACAGGCTGATATGGTTCTGATGCACATGTTGACTGTACAACAGTGTACCACAGTCCTGCAGTGTAACATGTTGTAGGTAGAAGGGTGTGAAGCATATTTGGCAGGTAGTGTAGCGGTCCAGCATAATGCCTTCTAGCTGTTGGTAACACTGCTTGGTTGTTGTCTCTAAAATGTTATCCATGTGTATTGTAGGTGTACATTTGTCAGCACGAGGATGGTCTGCAGTCATATTGCACAACGGGGTATGTCTCTTTGCTGACACCATGGCAGTGACATATCTGGGGTACAGTCGAACACATTTCACAGGTTACTATACTGGGTATTGCCTGTGCCACATGAACAGGTGGCCCACTGAGCCATGTATACCCTGCAACCTGATGTAGACCCATCCGCATATACGCACACTTTTACTTGTCAACATTGGGACTAGACTCCTACCTAGCAATGTCATGATACTGATGTGTGTGGCTTACATTGCACACACCACACAGCATTTAGGGTGGGGTGTGTCCCAGGTTATATGGTACATGCAGAACATCCCCCGGCATGTACAGTATGCTGATGGGGATGTAATGAGTGTATTTGGATGATACGTAGTGTGGCATAACCATGGCCTATCGCTGGTAACTACCTTGACTGTGTCTCCAATGTGTTACAAGTAGGCTGCACACATCACATGCTTAACTGTCTTGGATTGTGGTAACAGTTACCTGTATGATTGATGGTGACAGTGGTAACCATAACGTGGTACATGGCACATATACCTGGTGTACCTTGGTATAATAACAATGTAACCAGCATCCACATCCTCCACTGGATATTGTACTCCCTGCAAACCATGATGATACTCTGCCATACCCACCATCACACATTGGCCATGACTGCGATACAACCCATAGTATACCCCAACATTGGTGTTACAGGGATATGCATCTCATGTACATGCCACATGCATAGTAGGACAACAGTCAAGCGTAGGTTGCCTGTACATATCCCAGCTGGATACCTGCCATCTGCACATCTGAACAGGGACTGACAGTTATCAGCTTGGCAGGTAGCTATGCAGTAGCATGAGTGCATTGACAGACTAGTAAAGGGTATATACTTTGACACAGCTCACACACCAGGGATACGACAGGGAGGTGTCTGTGTCCAGCCATGCTCGCAGGTGTGCCTGTTGTCAGTACTACATTAAGCACTCTGCTCTTGCCTGGGTTAGCACTGTCAACAGTAGTACTGCCATGATACACTACATGCCAGTGTGACAGCACATACCCTGGCTACTACACCTGTATGTCACACATTCACACAGATAACAGTACTGTACAGGCCTCATATATGTCTGTGTCCCACACATGACACTCACACCCCTTGCTACTGTAATGACAGCACATAGGTGCATGTATTGTACATGGCATTACATGCACTCATTACAGGTTATCAGACTGAGTTGTGTGTCCTGGTTACCAGGGCTAAGCTATGCTTAGCAAATATCAACATTGCTGCAATATAAAAGCTAAGCTGATTTGCACACTGGTAAGTGCTGCCTACACTGTGTAAGTGCTTGTACGTTTACTCATAGCTTAGCATCACTTAGCTTCATGCAAACCCATGCAAACGCACTTAAAGCTGCTCAAAACTGCCTTAACCGCTCTGTATCCAACAGCCCTTGTTTTGCTCAGCAACAAAATGAACAGCCCTTGCAGGTCTTAAACTCAGGACCCTTTACACTGAAGTCACTGCACTTAACCACTACACCATGACCACTGTGGAAACAGCTGTTGTTTTATCAATATAGCTGTCAATACACATATTGAGTAGTATTGAACAATTGCCTTTACTTCCTAGATTGTGTAGTCCTTGTTATTAATATGGCTGTTGCATCACATATGTTGTCTTATAATGTACACATAGCAGATACATACGGTGAGATACATGTAGGAGGGTATACACAACTGTGACGTTTACTCATGACAGGAATATGGTTGTATACATACAGGTGTATATATGTCTACATGTACATACACATGTATACTCATACATATGTCTGTATACACATCTGTATAGTGCTACATATATATGGCCATGTGTACATCTCTTCGTATGTACAAATGTATACATAAATGTACATATATGTATATATACATATGTGTATATATAGGTATACTCATGACAGGAATATGGTTGTATACATATAGGTGTATATATGTCTACATGTACATACACATGTATACTCATACATATGTCTGTATACACATCTGTATAGTGCTACATATATATGGCCATGTGTGCATCTCTTTGTGTGTACAAATGTATACATAAATATACATATATGTATATATACATGTGTGTATATATAGGTATAGTTATATGTACATATAGCTATATTTGTATATAGCTATATATGTATGCACATCCTATGTGTACAAATATGCCTAGGTATGTTGGTATATATCTATATCCATATCTATATATATATATATATACTCGGATATACCTACTACTGTCAATATATCTGTAGATATCCATGCACATATGTGCATACATATCACTATCTGTATATGTGTAGACATATATTGCTCTGTATATGTATATATCTGGGTGTGTATATGTATATCAATGTACATATACATACCCATCTATATATGTCGATATGTATATGTGTAATCATATATATAGATATCTGCATAATTATACATACATATATTTTCACCATATGTCCTGGACATGGAGTGTAGCCCTACTCTAGCCAATATAGTCCCAACTTCGTAGTGCAAGTGTATGTCAGGTATGAATAGCAGGTATATTAGTAGACTATTGCTACTGTAATTGGGATTGTCTTCACAGACATGGTGTGTGTGGGAGGTCACATTTGCTTTCCACATTTGTGCCATTGGCTACTGACAGACATCCTAAGGACATCATTGTAAAGTACTGCTGCTAGCACATAATGCCCCTGTGGACTACAGCAGATGTATTAGTGAATATATGTGGACATTATGAAACACTATATACAGTCCAGAGGTATACACAGAACCCCTTAGTGCAAAACATGTGTACGATGCCTGACAATATGGATGTTAACAGCCATGTAGATGGGTATAACACATAATGACTGGTATACATATGCCACCATAGGTTATGCATCACACACCCCTGTCTGGGCTGACAGATAATAACTGCTGGTGCAGGGGTGCCATGGCCACATACCACCCACTAGATATTGACATACATCTGTACAGCATCCCACTGCTCTGTCTGACATACATGACTCTTAAGGAGGCCTGGCAGCAGTACACCTGGCAAGTATCTGCACATGACATTTCAGTGGATAAGTACACTAAGCTGCTAGGCATGTAACAATGCACTGTGCAGGCCACAGGCAGACTGGCTCAACACTGGCCTACATCTCCTATGGGGGAATGCACATGTACCTGCACATATAGCAGGCTCTGCAGGCATGTCACAACACAGGGAAAGATACACCTGTGTGAAAGTGCATAACCGCAACCAATGTGAACACAGCCACAGCCACATATGGTAAGCTAGCATAATATCACAGCATATGGACTATCTTCTCAACACCATCCTCATTTGTGCCACTCACAGACTAACCCTGCAATATACTGGGCAGCTACACAGTTTGGTCTGCTGGCTGTCTGTGGTATGGGACATGTGTATGTATGGCAATACAAACATGTAAGCCAATATGGTAACATACAGTGGAGCTGCTTGTAACATCAGATAGGACAGGACCTATAACAATGACATCTGCCACAGTCTGTACACAGGCTAAAGTGCATATTAACAGTACACACACTGTTAACATTCACCATAGGTATACAGACCTCAGTACTGTACAAACGACCACAGAATGTCCAGGTTATGTCATCAAATATAACCCCTACTGTACATAACGTATAGCAGTCTGATATCTCACTGGCTTGTTATCAGATATGATGACACTAATGATGGTGTACAGCACATATGCACCTCTTAATGCACCACATTTGTACAAAGGTTGACCGATTTGTGGCTGGAAGCACATACACAGGGCAAATAATGACATGTTGCTGCGATAACCTCATACATTTACTGTTGTAACAGGGTTTGTTGCATCATATGTCCTATGATGAAGGAAAAGCCTGTAACTGTCGCGGCTTTCACCATCTACAGACTGCAATCCTCACACTACCTTCTGAAGTCCACAAATAGATGCTCCATTGGTAACACATGAAACCAAAGGCACAACACACTGCCCTGTCTGCAGATGACCCTGCAGATGGGGATTCCTCATAAACATGAAACTGACATGGCAGATATTAAGACATGTAGGACAATCATATCCACACACACACTGTTAAACCAACAGTACTCCAAATGCAGTACAGCAGCACTTACAGACTGTAGTCAGGTCAGGCACAACCCCGTCCTGTGTGTTGCCCTGTTTCTACAGTGCATGTTGTTAGAGGTAAATCCCCAATCCATCTGAGATGCTGTTTGCCAAACAACAGATCTAGTTCCTGCTCACAGTGAATGAAAAGGGCCAACACCAACATGATGCTCATAGATACTGGAGTGTATTTCCATGCAATTGGCTATGGGAATGTTACCACAGCTGTTCCACATGCAGTCAGCTAGGGGAAGGCTGCAATTCGTAAAGAGGCCATCAGATAATCATGAGCATCACTTAAAATACACATGCTGCTACCAAGCAAAGTAGGTGTAGGTCTCCACATCTAGCAGACAGGGAGTGGGAGAGGCAGACAGATGCAAAGATAAGTCAGTGAGTGGTGGGAGAGTAAAACCTAAGCATGTTTGTGTCACACACCTATCAGCACAGGGTATCAAACCCCTGAAGACTATGTAGTACTATCACAGTTCCATGCAGTTATTGGATGCACCACATGGGTTACCTGTTGTGGAGCCCTCAGAACATATATGTGATGGTGACTGACATCTGCAACAGGGATACGATAGCTATACAGTAGGTGACATACATGTGCCTGTCTGCATGAACAGGTGCCAGCATCAACACAGCCACACTATCACATGGACACACACACATTGACACACTTGGCAGAGCCAGGATTACAACTCATCAGTAGTGGGATTGCCACAACACATCACTGTGCAGGTATCACATGCACCACACGGGTCATACGGGGGTTGTATGGGAAAAGGGCAGGGGGAGGTGTCTGACATAAGACAGCATGCTTCAATATGCCCATGGGGGTTGTATGGAGTGTGGATGATAACATATACACCATACAACACACACACAAACACACAGGGTGCCAGTACTGACATGCATGGATGTATGTCTGCACAGGTATGTGGTGGTCGACTTTGTAAGCTGGCTGTACAAGGCTAGATGATGGGTATACCTTGGCATCAGGCCACATGATGATGGCCTGCATTGTGGCTCAGGGCTGTAGTGTCTGCATTTGCCCACACAGGTGGATATTGTATCCCCCATCCAGTCACCTGGGTGACTATTGTGTGTGGCCAATGCTGTGCATCACATGCCATGTATGGGCTCTTTTGTCCATGACATGGGCGGTGTCTGCGATGTGTACATCTCCCACATGCAAGTACAGTGACATGTGGAACTGTACCTGGGGTGTCTGGCCCATGTTGTGAACACAGATTATCATCAGATGTGCAAGTCTTGCCCACATGTGGTGGGAACTGGTAATGGGTAGCAGGTTTACCCTGCACCTAAATTGATAGCATGTTAACGGCATTCCTGGTGTCAGTGGCATCTGTCAATACAGGGCATGTTGTCAGGCATGGTATGTCCTTTGTGGGTCACATGTGATGGCACCACAGGTGTTTTAGGTGTCCATTGGGGAACATGGGGAAGGTGCACTCTCTGCATACACATGTATATTGGACAGCATGCCATGCCCTCTGTAGCCCACAGCTAACACCCCATAGTTACTATCACTGGCCAATATGCAGTGTACTACCCACATATTGGCTGTTGCCAATGCATGTGTGTGTGTATGAGACATGGGTTGAGAGTGTGGTCTGGGTAATAATGGTGTTGCTAACTATGATTGCTTGGCCTTGATGTCACATGTATTGGTATGGCTTTGCACCCCATCCTCTCAGCTATTTCACATCTGTTATCCCTGTATGGTGGACATTGTAATAAATACTAGGGCCACCATTAAAGAAATATACAAAACCCACTCCACAATGGCCACTGGTGTCATACACTCACACCCACCTCCACCTAGGATACATGTTACAAACACACACACATGCATCTGTCATGTCTGGGAGTAGAACCCCTACCTAACTAGTTTATTACACTACAGCATTACGCAGTTATAGTATGCGCCATGGAGATTACTGGAGTACTCATCCCCCAAAGGTGTAGATCACATTGGATGACATCAGCAGGATTGCCAAAGTAGGACATTTGAAGTATAGTGAGTGTGACTAGCCTAAAATGAATTGCTCCCTACACAGAAAGTGAGACACACACAAAACATCCACAACCGACATGTGTGGGTATAGAACCCCTAACAGAGGTCTATATCACACTACAGCATGGAGCTTTTATAGGACATACCGCAGGGATTACTAGAGGACTCCTTCCCCAAAGGTGCAGCTCACAATGTATGACATCAGCAGGATTGCCAAAGTAGGCCATTTGACATGTGCTGTGTGTGACTAGCCTAAAATGGATTGCTCCCTACACAGACAGTGAGACACACACAAAACATCCACAACTGACATGTGTGAGTATAAAACCCCTAACAGTGGTCTATATCACATTACAGCATTGAGCTGTTACATGATGCACCACTGAGATTACTAGGGAACTTCTTCCCCAAAGGTAAATTTTACAAAAAATTGAAATCAGCAGGCTTGCTAAAGTAGGCCATTTGAAATGTAATGAGTGTGACTAGCCTATAATGCATTGCTCTGTACACAGACATTGAAACACACACAAAACATCCAGAACTGCCATGGGTGGGGATGGAACCCTATCACAGTTATATATCACACCACAGCAGTACACAGTTACAGGATGCGCTACAGAGATTACTGGGCTACAACCTTCCCAGATGTGTATGTCTAGGTGGGCAACATCAGCAGCCTTGCCAAAGTCGAGTATATGAATTGTAAGGAGTGTGAGTGCCCTAAAAAGTATTGCTGTCTATACAGACAGGGTCAGACACACACACACACACACACACACACACACACACACACACACACACACACACACTTGCTGTGTCTGGGATTGGAACAACTACCTAAGTATTTTATCACACTATAGCAGTACACAGTTACAGGGCATGCTATGGAGATCACTCCCAGATGTGTATTTCTAGGTGGGTGGCATCAGCAGCCTTGCCAAAGCTGAATATATGAATTGTAAGGAGTGTGAGTACCGTAAAAAGCATTGCTCTCTACACAGTCTGAGACACACACAGACACAAAGTCCCCAGGTCTGGGGTTAGAACACCTGCCTAACTACTTTATCGCACTACAGCAGTACACACTTACAGGACACACTATGGAGATTACTGGGCTACAACCTTCCCAGCGGTGTATTTCTAGGTGGGTGACATCAGAAGCCTTGCCAACATTGAGTATATGAATTGTAAGGAGTGTGAGTACCATAAAAAGCATTGTTCTCTACATAGTCAGAGACAGAAGACACACACTCACACACACAGTTGACAAATCTGGGGTTAGAACTCCTACCTAACTAGTTTATGACACTACAGCAGTACGCAGTTATGGGATGCGCCACAGTGATTACTGACCTATACTTCTCCCAAAGGTGTATTTCACATTGGATGACCTCAGCAGGCTTGTCATAGTAGGGCTATGGGGAGGACGGTGAGTGCATGGGCCATAACCCATTCATCTAGGGGTTGACACTCCTCATACGGGCACACACAGGGTCATATGTCACAGATACTTGTAAACAGCTGCTAGATGACTACTTCCTTGTACAGTCATGTTGCACAGCTGGCACGTGCACCACATAGTCTGTAATGCTGACAGATATTGGTGGCTAGTATCTACTGTGAGTGACATCTGCACCTTGTGTTTGGGGCCCTTTGTCTGTGTGCTGGGTGGAACAGGCCTGGATAGCTCCTTGTCACAGTCACCCTCTTCCACACATCTATGTATGTCTACCTTTGGCTTATTATAGTGTGTTGTCCTGACATATATGTCTGTATTCCTATCCACTGTGTGTGCAAGCCATGAGTGGTGCATACTGACGAGTGTCTGCACTAACAACTGCAACTGCCAGATATGTCTGGTCTACTGGTGTTTGCAGTCATGGCCTTCATGTGTTTAAGTGTGTGAGCATGCCCAGTATGACCTTTCAGTATTTTGTTGACTGACATTGCCTTCATTTCTCTAAGTGTGCGAGCATGACCAGTATGGCTGTCTGTATTGAATTTGTGGATTGTGTCCAGGTAGTTTGTGCTGCAGTGCTGACCTTTGTGTTGTACACCAACAGGTAGCATGCTGTCTCTGCAGGGTATCCATCGATCATTTGGCTTTGACTGTTACTACATTTTTGCATAGCAGAGGGGGGCACACCTGACTGTTTCTACATTTCTACACAGGAGTGGGGGTGCACACCTGACTGTTATTACATTACTATGTAGGATGGGGGGCACACCTAACTATTTCTACATTTCTACACAGGATTGGGGGGACACACCTGACTGTTATTACATTACTATGTAGGATGGGGGGCACACCTGACTATTTCTACATTTCTACACAGGGTTGTGGGGCACACTTGACTTTTATTACTTACTATGTAGGATGGGGGCACACCTGACTGTTTCTACATTTCTACACAGGAGTGGGGGGCACTCCTGACTATTATTACATTACTATGTAGGATGGGGGGCACACCTGACTGTTTCTACATTTCTACACATGAGTGGGGGGCACACCTGACTGTTATTACATTACTATGTGGGATGGGGGACACAATTGAATATTTCTACATTTCTACACAGGGTTGGGGGGGGGTACACCTGACGGTTATTACATTACTATGTTGGATGGGGGAGCACACGTGAAACTTGTACACACCCTGCTGTGATCTGTCTGTGTAGGCCTGGGGGGGTGGTTAACCATAGCTAACATTCTGGGGCCATGGCACAGGCGCTGTTTGGATTTGCCTACACCTGTCCTGACTGTTATTGGGTATGTGAACCATCCTGACTGGCATGTGTGGGTCATATGGACATACATGTCGCTCAGCAAATTTCCTGCAGTGGGTTTTGTCACCCTGTGTAGTGCTGGCTACTATGGTGACTCCAGTATGTGCTACAGATGTCATGGTGCCACTATGGGTGTCTACTGTCTGCTGCCATAGCATTCAGCCACCCAGTTCCCTTGCATGCTCACATCCATACCATAGCTACAGGTAACAACACACTCTACTCCATTTGGCAATTGATAGGTTGATTGACTTACCTTGAGGGTGTGCCAGACTTGCGGATGGTGCTGGAGGACTGCCCATGTCAGATGCACATAGTACACTCCCTATACATGGTTGAGCACAGGTAGTGTCATATTTGGCATCCCTTTTACTGTATGTGTGAGTCAGACAGAGGTGTCATTCCCTGGGTCCCTACTGTGTCAGTGCATGTGCTATGCATTGCCTCTTTGCCAAGGCCAGGGCATACTGGGCACACCTCCTTCTGCCTACTGGGGCAGGCTCAGGTTCTTTCTCCTCTGGATCACTATGTGCCTGTGTAGGCCTTGGCATTGGTGGGGGGGCTGTGTGGCCCTGCCCCATGCTGTTCCTGCAGCAGTTGTTTCTGCAGGATCATATTGTGTAGCATGGCACATACCATAACAATTTGGGTGCATGTAGTTGGTGAATACTGCAAGGTTCCACCGGATGTGTCCAGACATCGGAACTTTGACCTGAGCATCCCAAACATGTGCTCTATTATATGTCTGGCCTGTGCGTGTGCCTCAGTATGGCGTTGTTGTTCAGGACTGTGAGCATTCCTGATGGGTGTCATCAGCCATGGCTCCAGTGTGTACCCAGCATCCCCCACTAGGTAACCGTAGGGGATATCCCCATTGGCAAATCTCTGGTACAGCTGTGTCTGATGCCATATGTGGCAATCGTCATAGCTTCCAGGGCAGCCAGCACACACATTAATTAGAATGCCCTGGGCATCACATTTGACCTGGCAGTTGATGGAGGGGATGCCCCTGCAGTTGATGTAGGCCCTACCCTGCTCACCTGGTGGAGCTTTGATGCATATGTGTGTGCAGTCTATAGCATCCACTACACCAGGATATTCTTCTATTTGGTGGAAGAGATGCATATTGCTGGCCAATACCTCACGGTGTTGAGGAAATATACATACTCACTGGCATGTGCTGACATGGCATCTAGGAACTGGTGGAATACTCTAGATGCTGATGCCTGTGAGATCCCCATAATATCCCCAGTAGTGCTTTGGGAGGTACCTGTGGCTAGTATACCTAGGCCTACACATACCTTGGTATCCACTGGGATGGGTTCTCCTCAGTCAGTCTGGTGTGTCAGGTGTGGCCGGCACAGCTCAACAATTTGCTGTAGGAGGACTCTGTCTACCCTATAATGCTCCACTATCTCCAGATCATGTAGCTCCTGGTAGGTTACCCTGGTCTGTACACTCTTCTCCTTCTCCTCACTGTGGGTTGTTCAGCAGCATTCACATCCTCACCACCCTCAGCCTCTTGCACATGTTATTCTATGTTGCTGCTGCAGCCCTTCTCATTTTGTAGGTTTGTTTGTTAAAATTTCCCCATTTGTATACACCGGTGGTGTAGAATTTGGGAAAAAAACAGAAGGGAAGGTGTTTGCTTAGTTTATAGTAGTGTTCTGGGCTGGGCTGGTCTAATGCCTTTGTAATTGGCTGTTTTTGATACACTTCACCTGCCAGCTATGCTAGTTCTCCTTGAATACTTTCTTACTGCTATTTTCCCTTCCCATTGCCTCCCTGTTTAAGCCCATGTGCATACCGCACAGAGTGCTCAAATGTGCACCCTGCTGCTATTTCCTGGCTTAACTTCTTTTTTCTTCCTGTAAAACCTGGTGCACAGCGTGCACACCCACTTACACTTTGTAAAGAGTGCTAGGCAGGTTTGGACACACCCCCTAAGCTAAGAGAAAACCCGAGTCACAGGGCTCCAATCCACTTACAGTATGCCTGACACACACTCCCATGATGTCACCTACCTCCTAGGCTTGCACCCAGCTATTCCTACTCTTACATTGTTGGGACCTGACTCACATACTGGGGAAAACTGAGATTCACTACCCTTTCCCTCATTTCCATAGGATTGCCTGCTACTGCATAGTTACATGTGTCACACTGAGCCTCCCCCCTTAGCAACCACTACTCACTGACCAGGTTTTCTTCTGCCTGCCATTGACTTGCAAGGCAGAATACTGATTTTAGTTAGAATGCATATTTTAGGTTTATTCCCCCCCCCCCCCGATCCCATTTGCACGCCGCTGCCCTATGCTTAAGCGGCCGAGATCGTCTAAAAAAACATAAAAGTTGATTTTTTTTATTTTTTTTTATTGTTTGCAATGCCAATGGCCTTATACTTTTCCATTGGCATGCTTACTACATGATATGCAGCCTTTATTTGGAGCTGTCATAGCTCCATTTTGGATTTTGCAGAAATGTACTCGGTTACTAACTGCGTACATTTCTGCAGATAGCACTAGTCTTGCTAGGACTGTTGCAAGCTTCCTGGATTGCAAAATCACCTCATTTGCATGGATTTCACCTGCAAATGGGATGATTTGCATACCAGGGCTTAGTCCGTGCAAGATTAGTGCAGAAGCACTCGTGCATGCCCCTGCAGGCTGTTCCTGGATCGCAAGGCAGACATATTGCCTGCGTGGGCTCCTGCAACAATCTTGCACTCTGTGTAAGCTTTTGAGAATCCAGGGGATAGTGTTCAAGTTCCATAACTAGTATCACTCCACCTTTATCACACTTCATATGCATATATGTTCTGTAAGCAATTTAATAATTTAACACATTTTTTCACCTTTAGTTGATTTTTTTCTGGGTGGTACCATTATTAGTGATCAGGTATCATTTTCACATATTCTTGCAAACAATTCACTGTTATTATTAAAATCAGGATTGTAAATATTTTTTTTTTTCTAAAGCCATGTGCCCTTTCTTGTTCTTTCCTTGCATAAGCAGTCTCAAATTAACTTTCCAAGTTAGCAATGCCAAAGAAGTGACAGTCTTAGTTGCACTTACTCATCTACTTGGAATAAACATAAAACATGGCTTAAAATGTCTTTCCTTAACAGTCATCTCCTAATTTGCAATATTAAACATTTTAAATATGTGATTATTACTTATGTCCTGTTATTATCCATATGGTCTCTATTTCTGAAGTTGCAATTCATGGAACCTGTCTGTTGCTCACCCTCCTGTTGTTTTTTGCTAATTCTGATTCTACCATGTTTGTTTCATCTTTGGTTATTCTCTTAAATAGTGCAGCCATTTTTGAAAGAACTGTCTCTCATGTTAATCTCTGTTTCCTCCATTCTCTCTCTGCCAACCTTTGTAACTCCTGAACTGTACTGACATCTATGAAGTTTTCCTGTATTGGTTGCTTTACATTTCTAGACCTGTTTGAGCACTGCTCTGCCTCTTGGCAGCCAGTTAGGATGATATCATCAGTTCCACTTCAACCCCTTGATTTGTTGAATCTAAAAAATAACATCATCCTCATCTCCTTCCTTATCATTGGCTAGGGATCTCATCCTGATGGCTACCAATTGGTTGTTGAGGGACTAAGAGAAGTTCTTAATGTAATGTACATCTATTATTTCATTATTCTTATGATACTGCTAAATTCCTTAATTTTGTTTCTCCTGAACTCATTCTCTGCTATTTTCCCTTCCCATTGCCTCCCTGTTTAAGCCCATGTGCATACCGCACAGAGTGCTCAAATGTGCACCCTGCTGCTATTTCCTGGCTTAACTTCTTTTTTCTTCCTGTAAAACCTGGTGCACAGCGTGCACACCCACTTACACTTTGTAAAGAGTGCTAGGCAGGTTTGGACACACCCCCTAAGCTAAGAGAAAACCCGAGTCACAGGGCTCCAATCCACTTACAGTATGCCTGACACACACTCCCATGATGTCACCTACCTCCTAGGCTTGCACCCAGCTATTCCTACTCTTACATTGTTGGGACCTGACTCACATACTGGGGAAAACTGAGATTCACTACCCTTTCCCTCATTTCCATAGGATTGCCTGCTACTGCATAGTTACATGTGTCACACTGAGCCTCCCCCCTTAGCAACCACTACTCACTGACCAGGTTTTCTTCTGCCTGCCATTGACTTGCAAGGCAGAATACTGATTTTAGTTAGAATGCATATTTTAGGTTTATTCCCCCCCCCCCGATCCCATTTGCACGCCGCTGCCCTATGCTTAAGCGGCCGAGATCGTCTAAAAAAACATAAAAGTTGATTTTTTTTATTTTTTTTTATTGTTTGCAATGCCAATGGCCTTATACTTTTCCATTGGCATGCTTACTACATGATATGCAGCCTTTATTTGGAGCTGTCATAGCTCCATTTTGGATTTTGCAGAAATGTACTGTTACTAACTGCACATTTCTGCAGATAGCACTAGTCTTGCTAGGACTGTTGCAAGCTTCCTGGATTGCAAAATCACCTCATTTGCATGGATTTCACCTGCAAATGGGATGATTTGCATACCAGGGCTTAGTCCGTGCAAGATTAGTGCAGAAGCACTCGTGCATGCCCCTGCAGGCTGTTCCTGGATCGCAAGGCAGACATATTGCCTGTGGGCTCCTGCAACAATCTTGCACTCTGTGTAAGCTTTTGAGAATCCAGGGGATAGTGTTCAAGTTCCATAACTAGTATCACTCCACCTTTATCACACTTCATATGCATATATGTTCTGTAAGCAATTTAATAATTTAACACATTTTTTCACCTTTAGTTGATTTTTTTCTGGGTGGTACCATTATTAGTGATCAGGTATCATTTTCACATATTCTTGCAAACAATTCACTGTTATTATTAAAATCAGGATTGTAAATATTTTTTTTTTTCTAAAGCCATGTGCCCTTTCTTGTTCTTTCCTTGCATAAGCAGTCTCAAATTAACTTTCCAAGTTAGCAATGCCAAAGAAGTGACAGTCTTAGTTGCACTTACTCATCTACTTGGAATAAACATAAAACATGGCTTAAAATGTCTTTCCTTAACAGTCATCTCCTAATTTGCAATATTAAACATTTTAAATATGTGATTATTACTTATGTCCTGTTATTATCCATATGGTCTCTATTTCTGAAGTTGCAATTCATGGAACCTGTCTGTTGCTCACCCTCCTGTTGTTTTTGCTAATTCTGATTCTACCATGTTTGTTTCATCTTTGGTTATTCTCTTAAATAGTGCAGCCATTTTTGAAAGAACTGTCTCTCATGTTAATCTCTGTTTCCTCCATTCTCTCTCTGCCAACCTTTGTAACTCCTGAACTGTACTGACATCTATGAAGTTTTCCTGTATTGGTTGCTTTACATTTCTAGACCTGTTTGAGCACTGCTCTGCCTCTTGGCAGCCAGTTAGGATGATATCATCAGTTCCACTTCAACCCCTTGATTTGTTGAATCTAAAAAATAACATCATCCTCATCTCCTTCCTTATCATTGGCTAGGGATCTCATCCTGATGGCTACCAATTGGTTGTTGAGGGACTAAGAGAAGTTCTTAATGTAATGTACATCTATTATTTCATTATTCTTATGATACTGCTAAATTCCTTAATTTTGTTTCTCCTGAACTCATTCTCTGCTTTATTAGCTTCCAGAAGCACTTTATTAACTCTGTCCAAAAATAAGTAGTGTTAGGTATACTTGTATTTCTATACACAAGAATTAGATTTCCATTCTTTAAGTCTGACATTCTAGTTTCACTTTGTGTAACTAATAAGCACACAATATTCAACACAGTTTCATTAGCCATACTTCATTTGATTAAAAACAGATCTTTTTTTTATGCTCAGTTTCTGAGTGACTTAGTTGGCTGCAATCACCTGCATTAGAAGTTGAAGTTAAGTGCAAACTTGCAGTACTTTGTTTTATTCTTTGTTTAAGTGCAAACATGCAGTTTTAAAAGTACTGTATTTTATTATTTCTGTTACCTAATTGTTTCTCTGGATAGTATGTGGTGTGTCTTTCTGCTGTAAGAGGGGGTGGTGATCTTTTCCCTTCTTTGTTATTTGATATTTAACTGTTAGCGTAGAGGGTTTCCTCTGTACTTTAAGTGCTGGCCACAAAGTTTGAGAATTCATTTTATGCTCAATTTCTGAGTGACTTGGTTGGTTATAATCACCTGCATTAGAAGCTGAAGTTAAGTGCAAACTTGCAGTACTGTATTTTATTCTTCTGTTAAGTGCAACCTTGCAGTTTTAAAAGTACTGTATTTTATTTTTTCTGTTACCTAATTGTTTCACTGAATAGTGTGCTGTGTGTCTTCCAGCCACCCTCCCTGTTCTTGTCTTGGTGTTAGTGTTGGTGGCTCTGGAATTGCCCACCCCTCCTGTAAGTCTGTATTTGAACACTCCTCCTGGGTCCATCTCATTTGCTCACTTAACCGAGTACAGTGAGATCATATTCTGAGTCTAGTGTTCACTCTACTTAATACAGAGAGAAGATTTGAGAAGGCAAACCCATTTAAGTTCTTCCTTCCTCTCTCCTTGCACTTTACTAACAAAAAAAATTGAACTTTATTCATCTGCTTTTACTGTGTTTGTGTTTCCTCCTACTTTATTTTCTTTTGCCTGTTCTTAAAAGTTCTCAATTGTATTTGTTCTGCTGCATTTATTACTGCTTGGTAGTAGCCTGATAAAATTGTAACTGCTATTCTAAGTCTTTTGGTTTAAGCACATGGGCTTCATACCAGTTGTTTTACATTAAGAGGGTTTGTGGTCTGCACTCTTGTGGGAGAAGAGGCTGGATTCTGCCCTTCTGAGCTGGGAATTTCTGGTCACAGGATTATTGTGCCTGCTTATTTGAACTGTTTCTTTCTGAAATTGGTGAGCCTTGTTGCTGTAGCATAGACCAGATTCAGGCCTGCTGAATCTAGCTTTGTTTGTATAACCTAAGTACTGATCCCTTGCACCCTAGCGGCAGGAGTGTGCAGTTAGAACTTGTCTGATTGAAGACTGTTGGAACATGGCTCAGTTTTGAGCTTTTTTCTGGTTAAATTGGTAACTTCTTTAAATCAATTTGTTTTCTATTGTTTATATATATATATATATATATATATATATATATATATATATATATATATATATTGCACTTTATTCATCTGCTTTTACTGTGTTTGTATTTTTTCCTACTTTATTACTAGGGGCATTGACTACAACTCTGATCTGAGATATATAACAATAAGTATCCTTTTCAGTGCATTTAAAGTGTTTTTTTTATTGTATCTGCTTTATTTTCTAAAAATAAAAACAAAAAACAAAAAAAAAATACTTGTTTCCTGCCTTTCTAAGCTAGTATAGTCCAGTTTTCAGGTTAGTGCTGAATTCAGGGCTGTGTTACAAGTCTCTGTGTTTGCCCATACATTACTTGGATAGAAAGAAGTTTTTCTGTTCACCTGTGAGAGAGGAGAGCTTTGAGCAGCCTATCTGTCCCTGGAGGAGTGGTTTCAGCCCAGAAATTAGCAGTTTATTGGCCATTTTGGGCTAATTTCTATCTCTTTCATTTATCTGCTAACACATTTGCCCGGCTTTGCGTGCCGAGCAGCACAGGTTAGCTATGGTATAACTATTCTCAGCTCCACAAAGTCTCCTCTTCAATTTTTCCCTTGGAACTAGACAGACATTCAACTTAAGTACTCAAACCATTCATTTCTCAGCCCGGCACTTGGAAAAAACTCATAGCAAACACTTATAAACCCTAGCACTAGGCCCCCCTATAATGTACAGAAGGACACGGCTCTCTGTTCAACCTTACCAGCCAATCAGTAAAACGGTTCACTGTACCTATCCAGGCATGTCCAAAGGGCAGTTTCAGGTGTACTCTCCAGTCCAATTGGTGAATCTGGGCATTTTGAGGCAATGTTACAACTGCCTCATATACACAGACAACACTCTCCTCCTACAACCAAACACTAATACATGAAAGAGATGCAATTATACAGCCAAACTGGAGGCTAGGCTCCCCACACCCAAGACTGGATCAGACAGTCAAGAGGAGAAGGGAAATACTGGCATCACACCACCAGTCTCACATAGACCCATTAAACCAGTACCGGCAAAAAACACACATAAATACATGAAAACATACTTGGAGGCTCTAAATAAAAATCTGCAAAAGCAACAGAGACCACCAAAGCAGGCATCCAAGCAACCTCCACCCTTCAACACAAACCATGAAACACATACTTCATAAAACTTGTGTGCCACACAATCACAGCCCTTAAGGCAAAATAACATACCCAATAAACTAGTAATAGGTGACTTTATAGTCAGGCACACTGACGTCCCACTCACTAGGCTGAACAAGGAGAAGGTTACTGTTAGCTTCTTGCTGGGTTCCAGGATCCGCCACATAACACAAGCACTCAGGTCACTCCAAAACAAGTACAAATATGACTCTGCCATTGTCCATGTTGGTGTGAATAACCTGAGCGTACCTCCCTGGACTACATGAAAAGAGACATGGAGGAGCTCTCTGATCACATAGCCCAGGCTGGTATGACCCTGACCCTGAGTAGCATCCTGCCCTCACCAAGAATGATACCACGGTATAAAGAAAAAATTATTAATTTCAACAATTGGCTACATTTCTGGTGTCATTCAAAGGGGATACAGTGTCTGTCTGCCTGAGATGACATGCTCGGCAAGCCACGCTGCTTTGCTAGAGATGGCTTGCACCTGTCCCCCTTAGGCTTTTGAATACAAGGCTCTTGCCACCCCCATAGTGCCTTATTTAGGCAAGACTCAAAAGACAAACCCACCACCATAAATAGCACAAGTAACAAAAAAACTGAGGGTAATGCTACTCAGTGCCAGAAGTCTAAACCTCATAATGCATGCACTTGAGGGACTCCTCAGTATGGAGAAAATCGATATATGTGCAGTAACAGAAACCTAGTTTAAGGCTCCATAGAGGACCCAAGCACTACCATGCTACAACTCATACCATACATTTCGGCCACAGAACCTGGACCGAAATACAAATGTAGGGGGCATATCCATATTCATCAAGAATACCCACAACTCCAAGTTAGTGGCACAGCATGATGCTTCGGAGATCATCCACGTGCAACTAACAATGGGCAAAACTGAAATTCAAATTGTAGCTTGCTACAGATCATTCACCATGTCCCAGGACCCCCATTCCACGTTTCTGGAAACACTGGGAAACATAATGGTCCTACCAAACACCCTCATATTGGGTGATTTCAATTACCCAAACATTAACTGGGAGAACTACTCAAGTACTAATTCCCTTGCCCAACATTTCCTAGAATTTATAAACTCAAACACCCAGGATCAAGTGGTCAACACTCCCACCAGAGGTGACAACATATTGAACTTGGTCATCACCAACATGGGCGACCGGTGTTCCACACCAGAGGTCAACCCCTCGCTGGTAAGATTTGACCATAAACAAATCACTCTGGATATCCACATTCTGCCTCCATCCCCGGTTAAGGAAACCACCGTGAAAAACTTTTCAAAAGTAAACTTCACGTTACTTAAGACCGAGGTGGAAATTTTCAAAGCCCCCATGCTAAATGATAACACTGCCCAGGCTGCAAAATCCTTTACTAATGCATTCTATGGGCATCTACAAGAATGCTTGGATCGTGCTATCTCAAGCAAAACCAAGACTCACTCCTCCAAGAAAAGGAAACCAGTCTGGTGGACCCCAGCCATAAACAAGCTATACAACAGAAGGAGGAAACTAGTACAGAAAAGAGCAAAATCCCAAGAAGGGAAGACATCCCTGATCAGTATCAGCAAGAAACTATGATTCCTCAGAAAATAATCCAAGGCTAGCTTCAAAAGAAAAATTGCCAAGGACTCCAAAGATAACCATAAGGCATTCTTTAGCTATATCAAGAATCTAAGTGGCAATGTTCAGATCTGCTCGGAGTTAGTGCAGAATGGCACAAAATACACTGAACTGACTGATATCGCCAACATACTGGCAGACAGGTTCAGTGCAAACTTCACTCCCCTTCTCACCCCTAAAAGGGCCCATAACCATACAGAAAAATGTAGAGCACCTGAAATCACAGACACTCAGGTTAAAACAGCCATCTCCAAAGCCAAAAACACAGCATCAATGGGACCAGACGGTGTCACAGGCTGCGTCCTACATGAGCTCAAAGACGAACTTACCCCTCACCTAAACAAACTGTTCAAACTCAGCCTCTCCACAGGCTATGTACCCATAGAGTGGCGTACAACAATGGTTATTCTGCTCCACAAAGGTGGAGCCACAACAGACCCCAGGAACTATCGCCCTATATGCCTGATTAGCTTGGTCTGCAAGGCTATGGAGTGCATCATCATGGAACTCGTTAACAGAGACATTGTGAACCTCCAAACACTGGACCCTACCCAGTTCAGCTTTGTTAAGGGAAAATCATGCCTCCTAAACCTGGTGGACTTTTTTGAGACAGTTACCAAGGCTATAGACGAGGGAAAGTTGGTACACACAGCCTATATATACCTCACAAATGCCTTTGACACCATTCCCCATTCTGGTATTATAGACAAACTCACCAGCCTGAACATAAACCCCTATGTCACAAGATGGGTTGCCAACTGGTTCATGGACAGAACCCACATGGTGAGAGTTGTGGGAGCTAGGTCTGACTCTAAACTGGTTACAAGTGGCATTCCCCAGGGCTCAGTCCTAGGACCCCTCCTTTTTGGCATATACTTCTCAGAGGTACAGGCAAGCACAGGAGGACTATGGCTGACCAAGTTTGCAGATGACTACAAACTAGGGGCTATAATTGACTCTCCAGTTGACACAGACATCCTCTAAAAGGGTCTCACTGAGATGGATACCTGGTGTGAAAATCATGGCCTCAAGCTAAATGCCAAAAAGTGCATAGTCATCACCTTTGGAAAAAAGAAAAAAGTACCCACAAACTACCACATAGGTGGTAGTCCCCTAAATACAGAAGATGTAATAAGGGATCTGGGGACCCAAGTAGATAGTAATCTCACCTTTGATAATCACATTGGCAAAGTGGTTAGAAAATCCTTCTATGTGGCCCATCTAATCACAAAAGGGTTCGCATCCAGATCAAAAGAGGTCATTGTGTCCCTCTACTCATCACTCAACAGACCCATCATAGAGTACAACGCCCCATTTGGGATGTACCTTACAAGACACCTGCAAAAGCTGGAAGGGCCACAGAAGTACCTCACCAAGAAGATCACTGGCCTCAAACAGATGACCTATGCAGCTCGACTGAAGAAACTCCAGCTGTACTCGGTTGCATACCAACTACTCAGAGGTGATCTCTGTGTGACATACAAGGCCATGTCCAAACCAGAATTGATGGACATGCTCCACCTAAGGAAGACCATATCCCCTTGAGCCACATGCTCTTGGGATCTAAACCTCACCACAACAATAAATAGGACATGCTGGAGGGAAAGATTCCTGTCCCAGAGACTTCCCATGCTTTGGAACAAGATTCCAGTCTACATTGGGCAGAGCTCCTCACAAACACTCTTCAAGAGAAACCTTGATGAGTGGATGGGAAGCAGAAAGTTTACCCCGAGGATCACTTCAGTGGCTCTGCCGGACAGAGGCACAGGGAACTAATCTATGGGGGCTGGCAAAAGCCAACACATTCTGGCTAGGCTTATAAATACATTTGGGCAGATAGCCTAGTACCTACCTATGAACCTATGAACCTATGAACCAATAATACCATCTGGAAATTTGTTGAATCTCAAACCTCTCAGAACATGCATTCTATCCAACTCTGTTCCAGGAAAAAATTGTCCCATATTCACAATGTTGGGGTTACTAAATTAACAGTATGCCAATGACATTTTAAAACACAGGATACTTCCCCTATAAAGGGGGCATACCTTCTCACAGGATACAGTTCTTCCTTCTGTTGCTTTTGGGAAGATTTCCACCAAGTGGAATTTCTAATCTTCATGAAATATTATTTTCTTGCTTTCTCTAATGAAGGAATTAGGTGCACATCACTACAACTCTGTGTACATAATCGAGGCACTATGTCCTTTGCCATTTCCTCAAATTCCAGGTCATCAGAGAAAAAACATGTTTTAAGAAACATTTCACTTGGGAGAGACTATATATTAGATAGGATGAATTCTGGCTAGAATTTAATAAATGTATTAGTAGAATTGCCTTTCTAAAAAGAGTTGTCTGTATAACACCATCTTTAACATAAACAGAGATACCTAAACAATCAATAACTTTTCAATCTAACTTAGTTTTGATGGTCTCCCTTAATCACACACACACACACACACACACACACACACACACACACACACACACACACACACACACAAAATCATCCATTTATATTTTTATAAACATCAATATTCTGTTGAAATTATATAGCAATCTGTATACAAAACCATTTCTTCAAATTCACCCATTACTAAATTGACATAACTCTTGGCAAACCTTTCTCCATATCTGTCTCCAATTATTATTTTTGCAAAATGACCCATTAAAAGTGAAGTAGTTTAGCTGGTGCAGTGGTGCAGCAGTAGCGTTGTTACCTCACAGCAAGAGACTCTTCAGTTTGATTCTTAGCTGGAGTGCCTTCTGTGCAGAGTCTGCATGTCCTCACTGTGTTTGTGTGGGTTTCCTCTGGGTGGTCTGGTTTCCTCCCATATTACAAACACATGTGTCTGGAGTGTTTCTCCCCAGGCCTCTGCTGAAAACTGGCTTTGTTTCAAGTCGGACTTTCCCAATAAACAAATTTTAAATAAATAGTTATTAGTAAGATTAAATTTAATAGTATCAAAAATGAAAGAACAATCCACAAAGTCCTTAATGTAGGAATAAACTGCTGCTAAACCACTCTCATGTTCAACAGAAGAATAAAAACTAAATACACTTAATGTAATAAAAAAGAGTCATGACAATCAACTGTCATTACTTCTTGCAAAAATGCATATTCTCTGTAAAGTATAACCTTAATTATAAAACTTAAGGTTGCAAGATAAGGTCCAAAGCTATATCCACCCTTTCAAATAGCTCGCCCCCCCACCCCACTCTTGTCATACAGTCAGTCTACCTTGTAGGCATAATTACATTTTTATGTACTTTTGCTAATGCATAAAACTGGCAACCTATGATTATGAACTAATAATTTATTCCTCATTTTTTTCAGATATGCATCTCTTTTGTATTACTATTTTTGTCATAGAGTTGGTATCCAATTGAACCTGAAATGAGGGCCTGTCATCTAACTTCTTTTATTCCAACACCTTTCCCAAAAAATAAGAATAGATACTGATACAAATTTCTTAAACATGACAACTATGTTAGCCCCCCCATCCCCACTGACGGGCTTCACAGCCAAAGAAACATCATTTACTAATGTTTGTAAAGCATGCTATTCTTCACATGTTGAGTTATATTTTGCATAATATCTTGAACATATCTTAACATAATCCGTAATTTCATTTTATACTATTTTTTAGAAAACTACTGCTATTTAGTTACTAAAAGATGGAAGAAATCCTAGTTGACTCTTAAAATTATCAGCTTTCCTAATAATTCCTAAAAATAAAACAGTAACTGCAATATCTCTTGAATGTGAAGCAAAATAATGTTTCAACTGTAATTTTTAATCAGCAACAATACATCTAAAAGTACATCTGAATTTTTTATTCTCATATTTGTTACACATTTCAGACACTTACTTAAAACATTAGCAGTTAATTGTGACAAATCAAAAGAACCCAGTTGAGGAAAGGATGGTTTTCTTATTTAGTACAAGATGGTAGCTAATGACAGACATTCCCATTATTTCGCATGTTTTCATGATTTCCATTAATTTTTATGAAAATAATTGCCAGTCATATTGTTGTTATAATCCACTATTTCTTTCCCAACAGCAAACACGTCTGACTTCTTTTGCTGTGAAGAAATGGCAACTTGTGAACATTGCTTGCATCTTGCTGACATCTCAGATAGCTTTCCCTCTGCAGAAGAGAGTGTAAGAGGCACACCCAAGGAAGTCATGAACTTCTTCTTCTTTTGTTTTTTTCCGGTTAGGGGTCGCACAGCGGATCACATGTCCACTCATGATTGGCAGTGGAGTTTTACAGTGTCGAGTTGCCAGCCCAGCACCCAACCTTCCACAGAAGGCACACACACACACTCACACCTAGGGCCAATTTAGAGTGTCCAATCCACCTACAGCATGTCTTTGGGATGTGAGAGGAAACCGGAGCACCTGGAGAAAACCCATGTGACCACAGGGAGGACATGCAGACTCTGCACAGAAGGCACCCCAGCTGAGGATCAAACCGGGGAACCTCTTGCTGTGAGGCAGCAATGCTAACCGCTGCACCACCATGGCCGCCCAGCTAGGGGCACTGATACTGTTCATAAAAAGGTCTTTCATGCTTTGTGTGAAATCCTTCCAGAGTGGTATGCATATCTGGTACATGCAGATCCATTGTAAGAGATTCCCACTGACTTTAAGTCAGTCCTGGCATTGTCAGAGAGCAACCATAATATACAGCTGAATTTACTTTAACATACATTCAATATGTGTCCTTGCATTAAGAACACTAAGAAAAGGAAGTCAGTAGTACTTAACTGTGTTTAAATCTACACACACACACACACACACACACACACACACACACACACACACACACACACACACACACACACATGCTTTTCTACACATCCTTTATATACATATACAGAAACACATACATACACACTATGTGTGTGTGTGTGTGTGTGTGTGTGTGTGTGTGTGTGTGTGTGTGTGTGTGTGTGTGTGTGTAATATGTGTGCATACAATGAATTTATAATAAACATAATATAGGTAAGCATTATTAATGTATACATTCTAGTACATTTTGCTCAATGATTTACTTGGTCACACATTGACTATGTGTTCCATATGCAATCTTGGTCAATGTCTTTCTGTCAGTACTTTTTTAATTGTATTGATAAGTGCATGCAATAACTGTTATTATCTTTGCCAGTGTAGCTTATGTTGTGGCTGAAAAGGATCTTGGAACCTGTTTCCCTTCTTGGTTGCCAAAGTATAAATAAATATGAAATAGAAAAAAGGAGGGGGGGCATGACAGAAATATAATTGAGGAACTAGTAAAGCACATTTTAAGTCTGCATCATTTATGAGGGAGAAAAATCCTCCCACTGAAGGCATTGGGAAGTAGCAGACAGACTAAGTTTAGAGTCCTACTACTTGTCACTTGTAAATGTACAGCAAGGAATCATTTACTGCAGTGAAGGTTTTCACACCTCAGCATAAGAGTATGGGGGAGGGTTTATCAAGATTGTTAAGACTACAAAAGACTCCTCTTACAAAAAATGTGTTTTATATGCTTTTTTTGCTGCAAGTAGATAACAGCTATTTATAGCATAGAACAAGCTCTGTCAGAGAGATGAATGCAGCTCAGTCAGGTAAACAGAGAAGCAGCTCTTTTACAGAAGGTGTGTTTAGATGACAGTGCTTCACAGTCCTGCCATTATATTTTAATGGCATGAGAAAACAGCACCACTTCCTTATGTCTGGCATGAGTCATATAAAGAGGACTTGCAATGTATCCTGGGAAGAAGGAAGGAAAGCAAGAAAATAAGATCACGTTACCAGGTCAGGCCCCATCATCCGCCATTTTGAGAGAAATGCATTAAAATTGTAAAAGAAGCACTTGGAGTGATTTGAGGCATTAAAATAGCACAAAAATAAAGATACAATGAAAAAAATATGTTTTTTGAGTTCTAAGGTGGAGTTTTCCTTTAAGGGAATGCCCCAGGTATATATGTGAGTCACCTGCAAGAAGACTTCGTATCACACATGCACTCAGCTCACCCCACCATCATCCACAGGTTTATCACAGGTCATATCCCTGTTGTTGGGAATGAGTACAGTATGACCCCCACTTCTGTATGAGAATACCCACAGAATCCAGCATGCTGAAGAAGTGTCCTATGCAGGTGTGTCCCTAGCTGTAAGCAGCACCCTGACAGCATCCAGACCAATGAATTAATATGGACAGGAACTATTGCCATTAACACCTCACACATTTGGCTCGCAGCCTGGGACTGTAGGAGTGACAGAATGCACAGGCCTGCTACAGATGGCCTGCATTACTTCCAAATGCCCTATAGTCCTCTGTCAAAGGCCTTTGCCTCACCCATACTGCCAATGTATGTTATCTCATGGGGTCCCAAGTATCAACATAACACAGTCCACAGAACACAAATGCAAGTCCATCTCGACAAATCCCAGTAGCATGCCCACCATGCCCTACTGCATGAACTGTGGAACAACTCCTAAATAAAGCTGGGATGAAGGGACAACTATAGGGATACATTGCATATATCACTCGCATAATGTTAGGAATAGGACAGAATGACAGAGTTGGGGGGTGCAGAAGCATGGATGCCATGGAGTGTGTGAAGTCTGAAACTTTGATGTGTGCCCATACTACCTCTACCTTCAAACCCAGTAATGGATGGCTACAAACCCACATGTAAACCACAATGTGAAGGAGAACTGACCAGATATATGAGCCCTGCATCTGAGTAACCTGGGTGAATCTGTACAGCTGAGAGGTATGACCACAGAAGGATATGGCCATTCTGTTATGTTAATAGTTGTACAAGCAGGGGATCCTCAGCTACCACAGTGCCAAGGTTCTGGACAAGTTACACAGATCCATCAGCAAGTGTCTGTAGCCACCACTCAAGAATGGCATGAGTGTGCAAGAAAATGTAGGCTACATACTCCAATACTGGACACAGATTCATTCGTCTTGTATTTCCCAGGAAATAACTATGAGCAAATAAGTATATCTATTAGTAGTTGATGACATAATACATCACAGTGTAAAACACTACATGTCTGAATATATCTGCTAACACCAACCATGTAACACAAGCACAGACAGCAATAGTTACAGTATCCCACTACCTTTCGCCCATTGTGACTCCATATTGTCAACCTAGCTACAGATATCTTGCAGAAAGAGGTTGCTAGCTGTAGGTGTAGAACACAAAATCCTGCACTGGAGTGCAACCTACCTGGAATGGATTCACACACTCAGTACATAAGGTCATACTGGGCATGCTCCTACACTTACAGAAATGACGCCCATGTCTGACAACAAAATACAGAAGGTCATACTGGGCATGCTCCAACACTTAGAGAAATGAAGCCCATGTCTGACAACAACAGTGGACTATACATATCTGATGTCTGTGCACACACACCACATTGCACACCATTCATGCTTTGCACACACA